>NC_090619.1:195929-225497 GCF_004359215.1 Bremia lactucae
TTGTTAATCTATCTTTGTAAATGTTGTCTTAACTATAAACTAATACTAAACATGTAAATGAATTCTTATCTATCTTATCTCGTAACTCTCTTTGATTACTTCTACAGCTGATTAGTCTGCGGAATAAATAGACATAATGGTCTATACCTATTTATGGATAAGAATTCAGGAAATTACTATTTAAAGAAATTTCCTCCAAATATTATCTACCTTTTGGATAATATTAATTAACAATCTTTTATTGTTAATTTCATGTAACGATACACCCCGTTACATTAGCGCAATAAGACATTAGTTTTATTGGATTAATTGATTTGTTATTAAAGCTACCTCGCCAATCATTACAAGACACGACTAGGCGGTGCGCAAGGAGGCGCATTACATAATTAGCTATTAATATATTAAAGCCAGTAGATAAAAGATCGTTATGAAAGAGCCTAATATATTAATACAGCTTTTCTTTTTCCCTACTTAGAGCCTTAGAATTACCCTTAGTAGCTAAGACTTCTTAGCTACTTAAAACTTTCCTATGCAAGCCGTATACGTGAAGTAATCGAGACACCCCGCCTTCACTGGAATCAGTCTAGGTTGACCAGTACTGTTGTCAGTACTAGCAAAAGGTGCCCCGTTATACCTGGTAGCACTTCGTAGTCCGTCAACGGCCTACGCGCGTTCCATCCAACATGGACATGTTGGATGGAGAAGGAGGTAGTTTTGAAGCCTCTCAAGAAGGCTATCACGTAACGCGTGAAAGGGTCAATCATTTGAGTGACTTTAGAATGGAGAGCGGTCGGACGCATGAGCTCCGCCGTACGCGGGCCAGCCGTTAGCGCCATGTTGTTCACTGCAAAGAGATAAACAACATGCGGCTATAGCCAAGTTCATACAACATGAATTCGACAGGGCCCAAGAGAAAGTAAGCTTACTTCACCAGCAAGGCTCTCAACACGCAGACGTATTTTAATAACAGTCCATTTAATCCTGAACAGAACGGCATGGCAGATCGAATCGAACTCTGGTAGAGATGACGTGCTGCATGCTTAAGGATAGCGGTCTCGACAAGTCTTACTTGTGCGAAGCGTTGATGGCAGCGGCAGACATTCGGAACGTGGTTCCGAACTCGTCGAACAAGAAGTCAAGTCCGTAAGAGATGTTGTTCAAGCGAAAGCCGCGCATCGATCATATGCGCGTGTTTGGTTCGCAATGCTACGCGCACGAAACAAAGATAAAACGAAAGAAGGTAAACGATTCGGCGTGAAGTGTTATTTGCTTGGCTACGCAAAGGGTCACAAGGCGTACTGACTACTTATCGCGGATGATGGCTCGATCATGGTTCCAAGAAGCGTGACATTTGCTGAGCATCCCAACTCGAAGTTAATGAAAAAGGAAGACGAGCGAATTATCGACATCATTAAAGATGAAGAGAATTTGGAGACGTCGACAGTTGACGAGAATGGTGTGGAGGTTCCGGCAAATGACTAAAGGCTTCGGACTCAGCCACTTGCCGTGATCCGATTCGTGGTAGCCAAAATGAGTCCAGTGCTCAAGGTCAGGTTCCTACTCGAGCATCAACCCCGCCGGGAAGAAACGGCGAAGAAGAGTGGATGGTGCGACAAATACGAAAGAAACGCGGTGTGGTGTGCTACGAACAAAAGTTCTCCAACCTACGCTGCGGTCATTTCAATTTAAGCGACTTTGAAGGAGAAGACGACGCGTTTTATTGCTTTGTTGCAGATGATGATGGAGGACAAGCTTCAACCTACGATGAAGTAATGATCTGTAAGAACAACAAACAGTGGCTGGAAGTGATGACGAGCGAGATGCAGTCACTCAACGAACACAAAACGTGCACGCTAGTAAACATGCCACCGGACAAGAAGGCTGTTGGATGCAAGTGGATATTTCTGATCAAGCGCGATCTAAGTGGAAATGTTGAAAAGTTCTAGGCACGATTAGTTGCGGAAAGTTTTACGCAGCAACCTGGGATCGACTTTGTCGAGACTTTTGCGCCAATGGCACGCAAGAGTCAATCAATACGGTATTAGCAATTGCAGCAGCTAAAGATTCGGAGGCAGAAATGTCGACGTTAATACCGCATTCTTGTATGGAGAAGTTGATGAGGAGGTTTACATGAACCAAAACGACAATGTTGAAGATGAACAAAATCCGATGAAGAAGTGGTTGCTTCAGAAAGCGCTTAATGGAGCCAAGCAAGCAGCGCGGCAGTGGAACAGCAAACTAAATCAGCATCTGGAGGACCACAGATTTTTAAAAGCACTTCAGTAGATCCGTGTGTGTTTATACGAGTGTCAAGCGGCGAACAGCATCATCGCTATTTACATGGACAACCTAATGCTGTTTGGTAAAACAAAGGAGCACATCACGGACATTAAAGTGCGCTTAAGCAAGCGTTCAGCATCAAGGAGCTTGGAGATCTCAAGTACTGCTCGGGAATCGAGATTCACCGCAAGCTTGACGAACACTTGATCAAGATGAGCCAGCAGTCATACATCAGGCGACTCTCGGAAATGTTCAGAATCGAGAACTGCAAGGACGTGCACGCACCAGCGGACAACAACTCAAACTAGTAAAGAGGCATGAAGAGGAAGCGTTTGTACCGAAATTTTCGTATCGCAAACTGGTGGGTGCATTATTGTACATAGCGACATGTGCACGACCAGAAATTTTGCATGCGTTTGGCGAAGTTGCTAAGTTCTGTGAGTGAGCGCTACGGGAAGTCACACTGGGCGGCGGCCAAGCCGATTCTCAAGTACTCGAAGTCGACTAACGATATCAGTATTGTATCGTATCTAGCGGTGCTAACAAGGGAGAGCATTGGATTCGCGGATGCAAAATTGGGCAAGCGACTTCGACACCCGGCGTTTAACGACAGAATATGTCTTTTTCTTGAACGGCGGAACAGTCTCATGGAATTCCAAGCGCCGGCCAACCGTTGCTACCACAAGCGCGGAAGCAGAGTATATGAGTTTGTACAGCGCAGCTCAAGAGGCACTTGGAGTCCAAGACAGATAAGGCGAAGACAATCAAGGATGTATTGCACTGGCCAAGAATCCTGTCAACCGTTCGCGCACAAAGCACATCGACATCAAGTTTCATTTCTTGCGTGAGAAGGTGACAAGTGAGGTAATTTCGCGTGAGTACAAGCCGACGGAGAAATGATCGCGGACGGGTTGACCAAGTCTCTTGCAAGAGACAAGCACACCAAGTTTATCATGGGACTCGGCATAAGGGCATAAGGGCATACACTTAGGGCGCACATCAAGAGAGAGTGTTAGATTTGATGTGTACACCGAACTTTTTGCGCTTTATGCATATGCGTGTATAGGGGGAAATATATACATGAAAGCAAGGGATCGTATGTTAAGAATATTTGGGAGAAATAGTGTGTGGTGAAATTATGCGCTGTAGCTCAGTCGGGAAAAGCATGGCAGTGCCATTTCACAGGTCACCGATTCGATACCCTGCAACGACAAATTGTACAACCTTCGGGAACTGGTGTTTGGGGGTCACCAGCACTGTCCTGTCAGACAGTGACGTCCCCCAATTTATGGTGGTCCACATATGTGGCAAAGGGGGCGTCTCGAACGATAGGAAAGAGATAAAGGTAGGATAGCGTAAACGGTAGGATAGCGTAAACGGTAGGATCGAGATAAACTCAAAATACAACTCACTTTCCGGTTTGCAATCCCGACCGTAATCCCATCTTCAAGCTTTATACATAACGTAATTTTAACAATCGACACCAGTGCAAAAACAAAATCGTTTAAACATTAATATACTTAATACGAACAGAAGGCATTCTCGCGCTAAACTCGAACCCGGGTCTGATGGGTGAGAGCCAGCTATCCTTGCCGCCTAGACTATGTGGGAAGCTTGTCGACCGCTAGCGCAAAACAATATAGCTCGAAATTTACGGTACTAGCAACGAGGAGAAGGCATTCCCACACCGGGACTCAAACCCGGGTCTGCTGGGTGAGAGCCAACTATCCTAACCGCCTAGACTATGAGGGAAGCTTTTCTTCCATTAACGCAAAAAAAAAAAATATAATAGCTCAAAGTTTACGATACTAGCAACGCGGAGAAGGCATTCCCACACCGGGACTCGAACCCGGGTCTGCTGGGTGAGAGCCAGCTATCCTACCGCCTTGACTTTGTGGGTGACTTGTCGACCACTAGCGCAAAAACAATATAGTTCGACATTGATAATAATAGATACGCATGAAGGCATTTCCACACCGGGACTCGAATTGGGGTCTGCTGGGTGAGAGCCAGCTATCCTAATCTCCTAGACTATGTGGGAAGCTTGTCGATCATTAATGCAAAATCAATATAGCTCAAAATTTACGATTCTAGCAACGCGGAGAAGGCATTTCCACACCGGGACTCGAACCCGGGTCTGCTGGGTGAGATCCAACTATTCTAACCGCCTAGACTATGTAAGAAGCTTGTCGACCACTAGTGCAAAAATATAATAGCTCAAAATTTACGATGCTAGCAACGCGGAGAAGGCATTTCCACACCGGGACTCGAACCCTGGTCTGTTGGGTGAGAGCCAATTATCCTAACCGCCTAGACTATGTGGGAAGCTTGTCGACCACTAGTGCAAAAATATAATAGCTCACAATTTACGATACTAGCAACGCGGAGAAGGCATTCCCACACCGGGACTCGAACCCGGGTCTTCTGGGTGAGAGCCAGCTATCCTAACCGCCTAGACTATGTGGGAAGCTTGTCGACCACTAGTGGAAAAATATAATAGCTCAAAATTTACGATACTAGCAACGCGGAGAAGGCATTCCCACACCGGGACTCGAACCCGGGTCTGCTGGGTGAGAGCCAGCTATCCTAACCGCCTAGACTATGTGGGAAGCTTGTCTTCCATTAACGCAAAAATATAATAGCTCAAAATTTACGATACTAGCAACGCGGAGAAGGCATTCCCACACCGGGACTCGAATCCGTGTCTTCTGGGTGAGAGCCAGCTATCCTAACCGCCTAGACTATGTGGAAAGCTTGTCTTCCATTAACGCAAAAATATAATAGCTCAAAATTTACGATACTAGCAACGCGGAAAAGGCATTCCCACACCGGGACTCGAACCCGGGTCTGCTGGGTGAGAGCCAGCTATCCTAACCGCCTAGACTATGTGGGAAGCTTGTCGACCACTAGCGCAAAAACAATATAGCTCCAAATTTACGATACTAGCAACGTGGAGAAGTCATTCCCACACCGGGACTCGAACCCGGGTCTGCTGGGTGAGAGCCAGCTATCCTAACCGCCTAGACTATGTGGGAAGCTTGTCGACCACTAGCGCAAAAATATAATAGCTCAAATTTACGATACTAGCAACGCGGAGAAGGCATTCCCACACCGGGACTCGAATCCAGGTCTGCTGGGTGAGAGCCAGCTATCCTTACCGCCTAGACTATGAGGGAAGCTTGTCTTCCATTAACGCAAAAATTTAATAGCTCAAAATTTACGATACTAGCAACGTGGAGAAGGCATTCCCACACCGGGAATCGAACCCGGGTCTGCTGGGTGAGAGCCAGCTATCCTAAATGTGAAGTGGATTGGCTAACGAGCACCCATAAAATTCACGTCACACCACACTTTAAAGCAGATTAGCAAACGAACTCTCATAAAATTTACGTCACAGGAACAAGCGGATACGATGAACACAAAGAAGACACGTGACGCGTCCTATTCACGCTGCCAAACTTTATGGTCTAGACGTAAGCGAATAAAACCAAGCTTAGCAAAATTCTTTTGGACTACATAACTTTTTAACCGGGACTCGAACGGTGGTCGCGTGGGTGAGAGCCACGTATCCTAACCACGTATACTATTTTGGAATACAATCATTTTAATGAATCAAAATTCGTAGCATTTTGCGACCGCGCTCCATTCTTAAAATGATACATACGCTTTTATGATGTCGGTATCACGGCATACCAAAATGTGGAGTGGATTAGTTAACGAGCTCCTATAAAATTCAAGTTACACCACATTGTGAAGTAGAATAGTGAACGAACTCTCCTAAAATTTACGTCACAGGAACAAGCAGATACGATGAACACAAAGAAGACACGTGACGCGTCCTATTCACGCTGCCAAACTTTATGGTCTAGACATAAAGGAATAAAACCAAGCTTTGCAAAATTCTTTTGGACTACATAACTTTTTAACCGGGACTCAAACCGTGGTCGCGTGGGTGAAAGCCACGTATTCTAACCACCTAGACTATTTTAAATTGCTGCAAGAGATTTTACAATCATTCTAATGAATCAAAATTCGAAGCATTTTGCGACCACAGTGCATTTTAAATATGATCCATACGCTTTCATGATGTCGGCATCACGGCACACCAAAATGTGAAGTGAATTGCTAACGATGTCGGCATCGCGGCACACCAAAATGTGAATTGCTAACGAGCACCCATAAAATTCACGTCCCACCACACTGTGGAGTAGATTAGCTAACCAACTCTCATTAAATTTATGCCACAGGAACGAGCAGATACGATGAACACAGAGAAGACACGTGACGCGCCAGTTTCACGCTGCCAAAACTTTATGGTCTAGATGTAAAAGAATAAAACCAAGCTTTGCAAAATTCTTTTGGACTACATAACTTTTAAACTGGGACTCGAACCGTGGTCGCGTGAGTATAAGCCACGTATTCTAACCACCTAGACTAGTTTAAATTGCTGCAAGAGATTTTACATTAATTTTAATAAATCAAAATTCGTAGCATTTTGCGACCGCGCTGCATTCTAAAAATGATACATACGCTTTTATGATGTCGGTATCACGGCATACCAAAATGCTGAGGTGATTAGCTAACGAGCTCCCATAAAATTCATGTCACACTACACTATGAAGTAGATTAGCTAACAACTCTCATAAAATTTACGTTACAGGAACGCGCAGATACGATGACACAAAGAAGACACGTGACGCGCCGTTTTCACGCTGCCAAACCTCATGGTCTGGTCGTAAAGGAATAAAACCAAGCTTTGCAAAATTCTTTTGAACTACATAACATTCAAACCAAGACTTGAACCGTGGTCGTGTGGGTGAAAGCCACGTATTCTAACCACCTAGACTAATTTATATTGCTGCAAGAGATTTTACAATTATTTTAATGAATCAAAATTCGAAGCATTTTGCGACCGCGCTGCATTCTTAATATGATACATACGCTTTCATGATGTCGGCATCACGTCACACCAAAATGTGAAGTGGATTAGCTAACAAGCTCCCATAAAATTCATGTCACACCACACTATGAAGTAGATTAGCTAACGAACTCTCATAAAATTTACGTCACAGGAACGAACAGATACGATGACACAAAGAAGACACGTAACGCGCCGTTTTCACGCTGCGAAATTTCATGGTCTAGACGTAAAGGAATAAAGCCAAGCTTTGCAAAATTCTTTTGGACTACATAACTTTCAAACCGGGACTCGAACCGTGGTCGTGTGGGTGAAAGCCACGTATTCTAACCACCTAGACTATTTTATATTGCTGCAAGAGATTTTACAATTATTTTAATGGATCAAAATTCGAAGCATTTTGCGACCGCGCTGCATTCTTAATATGATACATACGCTTTCATGATGTTGGCATCACGTCACACCAAAATGTGGAGTGGATTAGCTAACAAGCTCCCATAAAATCCATGTCACACCACACTGTGAAGTAGATTAGCTAACGAACTCTCATAAAATTTACGTCACAGGAACGAACAGATACGATGACACAAAGAAGACACGTAACGCGCCGTTTTCACGATTAGGCCAAGGCTTAAAATAGCGAAAAGATTAAGGGAAGTATTAATATATTTAGTATTCTCCGTAACGATCTTCTATGTACTACTGAACCTAATATATTATATCTAACTAAGTATGGCGCCTCCTTGCGCACCGCACAATCGTGTCTTATAACGATTGGCGGGGTTGATTTAGACTTAAATTGACCAATCAATTGAGCTTAAGTCTAGTTGTATCAAAATCATTTAATTTGGAAATTTTAAAACTATTTTAAGTCATTATTAATATTGAAACAATTTAAGTCAATATTAATACAGATAATATAAATATTGACTTAAATAGTTCCAATATGTCCAAATTAAATAATATTGATGCAGTTAGACATTTGCTCGATTATTTTGTTAATACTGTTTAAGTCAATATTAATATAAATAATATTTGGATTGACTTAAACTGTTTCAATGTGTCCAAATGAAATAATATTGATGCAATTAGACAGGAAACAAATAAAGAACACAAGTATAATATAGATAATAATTGTGTATTTCTTTTTTAATTTCGTCTCGTAGCGAATAATAGTTATTATTCCTCTTATAGGAGGTGTTACTTATGTAACGGGACACCGCAATACATAAATGAAAGTACTTAGTGAGTTGGTGAGGCCGCTAAGGCGCCCACCACAAAACCTCACTGCACGTGCGAGATGTCGGGCAAACCGCTTCTTAGCTGTGCTAGGGTGTGTGAAGTAGGGCGTGTGTAGCAGAGCTGCCACGCTCCCAAAGTCAGAGGAAGACTTTTAGACTCAGAGACTCTTTAAGTTGTATAGAACTAATGGGTTTTTCAACTCGAAAGTCGTACAACTATTAAAGCTTAATGAATCCAAGTTTAAGGGATTCAGGGACTCGTAGAACCAAGTAGCAACTAGTGCCCGAGAGTTCGTACCTAAAATAGGCGTTTATCTCTCACAGGTCAATGCGCAAGCCTTAGGCAGGCACTAGACGCTTTAAGATCAAAAGCGGAACTGAATATCATGAAATTAGATAAAAACTTACCCTGGCTAATTTTAAATAGATTAAGACCGCCAGACTGATATCTGGCGGTCAAAATCTATTTAAAATTGACCACACTTGTACCCATAATAAATGGGATTTTATCAATTTAACTATTTAAAATTGAATAAAAAGGTATTTTGCCCATAAAGTAAATGTACCACAACAACGGTTCTCCAACCGATGTGTGCCCCATTACACGCGCAAAGAGAGAGGCAGATTAGACTTTGTTACATGTTTTGTATATTGTATAATTAAGTTAGTATTAAAAAGATAGAAACAGAAGAACTTTATTTTATTTAATACATTTACTTTTAGAGGGCTGCTATATGGACACCCCCCCTTCTGCTGCTTGGATACCCCTTATTCATAAACCTATATTTGATTGGCTGACGTATACCTAATAAATTCATGCTGCGCGCACCACACACCCCTCCCTCAATGGATATTCTGCACGCCACTACGTATCGCTCTCTCGACGAAGCAGAAAAAGTTGTAAAATCATATGCCATTTAAAATGGATTTAGCATCAATCGTGGTCGTTCAAAAACGAATAAAGCTGGCACGGAAGTTCGAAAAGTGTGGCTGAAGTGCGTACACGTCAGGGAACATGAGGGTTCAGGGGGCTAAATTCGTCGCACGTCTACCTTGAAAACTGGCTGTGAATGGCAAGGAACTATGCTGTGAAAGATCCACAAGAACAATGTTACATGGAACTGAGACATTGTTAATGATGAGCATATTGGTCATGACCCTGCTGAAGACCCCTCTGCGTATGCTGCTAACCGAGTAATACGGCCGCAACAACGACGTCAAGTAATTAAAATGACGAAGGCCGGAGCCACGCCGCGTGTTGTTCTGGCAACGCTACGTCAGAATGATCCAGAGTGCAACCTAATCAGCAAAG
Source organism: Bremia lactucae (assembly GCF_004359215.1). Lineage (NCBI taxonomy): Eukaryota > Oomycota > Peronosporomycetes > Peronosporales > Peronosporaceae > Bremia > Bremia lactucae. The sequence continues at coordinate 205,681 of NC_090619.1, forward strand.
ACATTTACAATGCAAAGCTCAAAGGGAGAAATTTAGCATTAAACGGTCGTCGTCCGATCGAGGCACCCCTGGCCCGATTTCATGAAGATGACATCTTCCATAGGCTTCTCACTAATGATAGTGGTGGATTTTTTTGCACTGCCTGTTCGTCGCGCCAAAGACTGATATTTCCGTCGCTGCTGACTTCTCTAAAAATGCGGTTTTTATTTTGGATTTCATTTATAAAACGTATAAGTATAAAATGCTACTGTTGCACATCGTTGGAGTTACGTCAACAAATCAGACAATATCACTGGCGTTTGTTTTTCTGTAGGAAGAATCAGTACCTGATTACGCTTGGGCCCTTCAACAGTTTTCAAAGTTGCTTTCGTTCATTGTTATATGAGAATATCTTGCTGTTGTGGTTGATTAGGAGCTTGCGCCATCGCAGGAATAACAAGTACCTTTCCCAATGCTGCTGTATTGATTTCCATTTGGCAAATTACCAAGAATGTCCAAGCAAACATTAAAAAGCATATCAAAGCAGAGAATGAATACAATGAATTTTGGGACAAATAAATGACACTTTGTAAGGCACACACTGAACATGATCATATTAGCAAACTAGCATCACTTCGGTCAAGTGTGCCTCTCCAAGTTGCAAACTATCTAGAGAAAACTGGCTGAACAACCAGAAAGAGCGTTTTGTTGTTTCATGGACAAAGAACATTCGTTATTTCGGACATGCAGTCACTTCGCGAGTCGAAGGTAGTCACGCCTTCATTAATCAATGGATAGCCACTTCAACTCTTGACCTGGATGAGGTATATGGGAAGATTGTTCTTGCAGGAGATGCCCAAAGACGGGAAATTAGCCGATAAGTTAGTCTTGAGCGGCTTCAGGTTCCTCTTGGGCTGAAAGCTCCATTTTGGAGCAATGTAGTCCGCTGTATTTAAGCACATGTGTTGTATATTGTGCATAGTCAGTATCAACTGGCAATTGATCCAAGCAACAATACCGAATGTAAAGGAGATTTTATGGGGACTATGGGACTACCTTGCCAGCATAAGGTATTGCAGATATTGCAAAAGAACGATCCTACAAGCTTCAGACTTTCATAAGCACTGGAGATTACTAATAACGCTGCCTCCGCAGAGCATACAGCAGGAACAAAGTCTTGATGAGATCATAAGCTCAACCAAAACCCGTTACAGGAGATAGATTCACGCCAGAAGGCTGCGCTACGCACTTCTATGAAAGGACTACTTTCATCCCGCCCAATGAAACGCGGCAACAACTTCGTAGTGACGTACAATTGGGCGTCCTTCAAAGTCTGCAACACAGCTTCTAAATGACGCTTGTGCGACTCTATTGCGCTCAGCCCTTCCTCGGCCTTACTATGCACGAGTACATCGTCAATGTAATGGGGCGCGTAGGCACCGTGCTGACGCATCACGTGAGCCAGCCTCGCTCATGCTTTTAGCATCAAACTCGCCTATGATACCGCCGAGGGGTCGATCATAAGGCATAGTTTTATTGACCTGCTAAACTGGCAGGGTCACTATGGCAAGTTTCTGTGCTTGAGATGATACCCTATGGTTCATCGTCACGTTGACGAGAAGAACTTAATTATATTAATACAGTTTTTAATTAACACTCTTTAAAGCAAGCTTCTTGAAGAGAGCCTTCCTCTGTACGTAGTAGTGTACCTGAAGTGACGTGAGGCACCACTCGATCGATTGGATATCAATTCGACCGGAGCAAAGAAAAACGCATTCTCAAATGGAGCTACAGTGCTATCTTAATTTTACTGGTAGCATAACCTATTGAATAACTGGCGCATCAGATCGTGGCCAGCAGCCGTTAACTGAGTGGAAAGTTGTAAGGTGTGTAGCGGATCTTAAGATCCCCTTTATAGTGTCGGTAATGTCGTGTAATGTCGTTGCACGAATGTCACATCTTATCGTCGGCATTCCTAACCAACAATGACCAATATGAATAATCCAGATGTTGTCCGTACTCGTGGGCGACCTAAAATAAAAAAACTCGTCATCAACAAAGCGTGACCCATCACATTTCGAGCATTGCGAAAAAGAAGAGCGAAGAAAAAACGAAAATGCGGTCACTACAAGGGGCAAGGCCATTATCAAACCACATGTCCTTTGCTAGCAACGGGAAGGACATCAAGACTAAAAGTTTGGGGATTGACATTGAGAGTGCTTCAGAGGATGAACTTGCGCTTAAGTATGTGAAAGTAGCATCTTTCTGCCAGGCTACATTCACCACTCGAGGCTAAAAGACCTATCATCATTTAAGCTTGATGCAGAGTCGACTAATGAAATCTCAAATCGACAAGGAAAAACCGCTGCAGCAAAAGCCTACATAGAAGCAAATTCCGAAGTAGCACTGGATGTCGATGGAGACGGTAACTGTGGTTTCCGTGCCATTGCAGTGGCACCAGGACGTTCTGAGTTTAATTGGCCAGCCATTAGGAAGGAATTGGCCAAAGAACTCATTGTAAGCAAGCCATTTTACGAGTGCTATTACCTGGAGAAAGGACTGGTAGACCATCACCTTACCACTCTCGCTTGGCTTGCTGGCCCCTGTCACCGGGCATTTTGGCTAATTATGCCAGAGATGGGTGCCGTCATTGCAAACACATACTAACGCGCTGTCGTGTTTTATGGAAAAGAGGCAAGCGTTACAACCCTACCGTTTCACTGCACGCCTTACCAAGCGGAGAAAGTATCGTACTGGTATCACAGCCTCCACTACCAGGCGTTGAAGTTGAAGGCTGATTCGGTTTGGCCAGACATTGACCACCGCTGGGAAATATATGCAAGCGAAACCACAAAAGTATAGAGGGAAATTGTTGAATATAGAGAGCACCTTTTGACCACGCCATGGTTTAACTCTGTCGTGTTGTTTTGGGTGGAGTGTGAGGCGGTAGCCATGGTTTAACTCTCTCGTGTGTTGTTTTGGGTGGTGTGTGAGGCGGTAGCATTTATACCATGTCGGCATTCACAGAATATCCATTGAGGGAGGGGGTGTGGTGCGCGCAGCAGAAATTTATTAGGTATACGTCAGCCAAGCTAATACGTATTTATGGGTAAGGGGTGTCCAAGCAGCAGAAGGGGAGTGTCCATATAGCAGCCCCCATCTTTTAACCCTTTATAAAGCAAGTGTTCTAAAGATAGTTTAACTCTGCACGCAATAGTGTACGTAAAGTGACGTGCGGCACCACTCGCACTGAAGCAGTGCGAAGTGGCCTTGTATAGAAGCATTACAAGTCGGCAGTGCTCCGTTACACCCACTTCGAATAGAAAAAAAGGTATTTTACCCATAACGTAAAATTGGGCCACATTAACGCTTAACAACTTGATGTTCAGCAAGTATTGCAGAACTGCTTTAAAGTTTGCAATATTAGTTTTGGAAAAGTAAACTCCAAATTATGCTATTTGTAAATACCAAATGCATAGCATCTGTTGTCTCATTCTTACGAGCGTGGACGCTGGCGCTGCACCGGTTCAGGCAAGCCGAGCTCGTGGCAGCGCTCATAGGCGGCCCAGATCGAGTCAGCGATGACGGCACGAAATCCATTCTTTTCAGCGCGGTAGAGGCCAGCAGCGGTGGTTCCGCCTGGGCTTGTAATTTTATTCCGCAACTCGACGGGGTGTACGTTTTCCGACTGCATGTAAAGCGCAGATCCTAGCATTGTTTGTTGCACCAATTTCTGCATAACATTCATCAAAAAAGAAAGCATGAGGTGTGAATGCAGCGACAATTTTTCAGCTTAATACCGTCGCCACAGGACGAGAAAAACCCATGTGGACACCCGTGTCGATCATCGCCTCAGCGACAAGAAAGAAATACGCTGGTCCAGATCCCGAAAGCGCTGTGGCCATGTCGAGTGCTTTTTCATCGTCAATGAACACCTACGATACAATTTGAAAAAAACGTTTTTTTTTAATATATTTGCATAAACAATAACTGATAAATGTAAACCAGACCTCAATGCCAAACGACCCAAGAATTTGCTTGGTCAATTCGTGCTGTGCACTTGTGACTTCTGACGACATCGCCCACACCGTCGCGCCTTCACCTATCATTGCTGGCGTGTTTGGCATGGCACGGACAATACGACTGTCCTGCCCTAAATACTTCTGCAGCAGCTTAATGGTAGGTCCTGCCATCACAGAAATGACCAAAGCATTTCGATCCATTGCCACTTTCACAGCCTGCAGCACCTGTGATTTTCCGCATCATCAATCAAAATATCGAAACAATGGCGAATCAAAGGAGTCAGCTATTGACGTACGTCGTCAATCATCTGTGGCTTGACTGCCAGTAATATTACGTCCGCATTTGTGACTGCCGTGCTGTTGCGCGCGTGCGTCTCCACGTTGAGCTTGGCGAACTTGTCTCGCATGGTCGGGTTGGGATCGGACACGACGATCTTAGAGCTGGGAATGAGCTCTGTTTTAAGCACACCCGTGACTATAGCTTCAGCGATGTTGCCACCGCCAATTACAGCCAGGCGACTGAGCTGAACCTCTGCGCGTTCGGAATCAGCTACGCTTTTCTGCGTGCGGGAGTAAATGACCGGCCCTGTGCCTTCCGTGGAGAAGGTGGCGCTTTGAACGCACCTCGATAGGTTTGCCGCAGCACCAAGGAAGGAGGTACGGTTCCATTTGCATGTGCTTCGATATGATAGCCTTGTAGCCATGTGCCTGGCAACGAGGAAACACATCCGGAAATGCAAACTAGGCTTTAATTTGAAACTGAAAAACTGACGAATAGTCGTTAATGTGCGATAACGATTGTGTCTTTTCAGTTCTCTATTTTGTGACTTTGAGCTATAAATGGCAATTTGCTTCAGTTATTGCAGCATTTCAAAGATATTGACGGCCGGTGCAAATACGCACGCTGTTGCCTCGTTGCTCTTTTCTCTGTGATGAGCATTAGATCTACGTACTTAAAATTAATCAACGTGCAACAATATTCCTTCCGCAAATTTTGGATGCTCGAATTGCAAACCCGAATAAAAGTATGGTAGCATGTGTGAAGTAACATTTTGCGAGGCCTGAAGTATTTCCTTTCATCAATGAGTTGCTTTAATTAGTGCTTGAAAGTCAAGTATTAAAAAATGATAATCAAGATGCACAAAAGAAATCACCTTTAAATTCCGCGAATGCCTCAGTTGGTATAGAATACTTCATGCCCTGGTGAATTCTTCGGCTCAATTATTCTGCTTGGCGGTTATCTGTGAATTCTGAGCTCGACCGTATTATTGTCGTTTGTGCCTTTGGCGCCCTGTAAACATAGCAAGTTTTGTCGAGCACGCAAATTTTTGACAAACAGCCCATGCTGAGCGAGTCGATGAAATAATCACAAGTTGTGAATACCTGTTTCCTATAGCAAAATCAGTTGCATAAGTTTGCCCTTGGTTACAGCCCTTCACAAAAAAATTAGCACAGCATTCAGAAATGAACTTTTAAAACAAAATTGGCTTTTTTGCTAGCATCGTATGATGAATAAGCAAGACGCTGAAATACAGGATCATTTGATTGGTTGAAAAGGGTTTATTTGCTGCGTGTTGGCCACTCTTTGTTGCAATGCAAGAGGACATTTGGGACGATGCATTGCTATCGGAGATTGAGGCACTCGAGACTCGTTATGTAAAATCTTGCAGCCGTCTAAATGATACGACAAACATTCCTCAATCAGCCTTTTGCTATAATAAGAATATGTGGAGCTGCAAGTCATGTACGCTGCAAAACAACGCGGCGAGAACTACATGTCAAGTATGCCAGGCACCACGAGTATTCATGTTGCACGAGGATCAAGACACTACCTCAGCCAAGAAGATTATACAGACTCGAATTACTTTCGACAAATCCACGACTTCACCGCCACAGCAACAATCCATAAAGAATGATGGTGTATGCTCAAAGCCTACATCATTCACCTTGACACAAAGAGATCAATTAGCAAAATCCGCTACAGCAAATACAACGCATTTTTCGTTAAAGTCGCCAATAAAGTCTTTTTATTCAAAACGAGCAAAAGAAGAGGTCAAGCCAGACAATTCGCTTTTGCAAACAACGCGGCGTGCAACAGGAGAAGACGCAGTGGCCAAAACAAGATATCTCGACATTTCTATACGCTCAAAAGGCGTGCCCGGGATTGATATTGATGCCGCACAGCATTTCGTGTACCCGACAAATTACTCTATTCGAGACTATCAATTGGCCATTGCAGAAAAAGCATTGTATCACAACACGCTCGTGTCATTGCCTACGGGCTTAGGTAAAACACTAGTGGCTGCAGTTGTCATGTACAATTTTTACCGCTGGTTTCCGACTGGAAAGGTAGTGTTTATGGCGCCGACAAAGCCACTTGTGGCTCAGCAAATAAAAGCGTGTCATGAAATCATGGGAATTCCGCTTTCCGATACTGCAGAATTGCAAGGAAACGTTCCTCCGACAATGCGTCGCGTGCTGTGGAACTCCAGACGCGTGTTCTTTTGCACCCCTCAAAGTTTGCAAAATGATCTTTGCCGAGGTATTTGCAAGGCAGAAACATTTGTGTGCATCATTGTTGACGAAGCTCATAGAGCTACGGGAAAGTACGCCTACTGCGCTGTAGTGCACGAAATTGAAGCAAAAACGCAACAGTATCGCATTTTGGCACTTTCGGCCACACCTGGAGCGAAATTTGATGTGATTCAAGACGTTGTGACGAATTTACGCATCTCCCATATTGAAAGCCGATCAGCTGATGACGTGGATGTACGCAAATATACGCACGCACGGCAAGAAGAGGTAATTGTTTGTCGTCTCGGCGACCAAATTTTAAAAATCAAGGCGCAATTTCTCAAGCTCTTCACGCCGATCATTCAACGATTACTTCGCAATCAGATTATTCGAAATAGCGATCCAGATAAATTGACGAGCTGGTACGTGCTGCAAGCTCGAGAGAATTTTCGAAAGAGCTCGACGTACGCGTCAAAGCGAAGTGCAGAGAGTGACTTAGCGCTTCTCGTGAGTTTGCTACACGCCAAAAGTTTATTGACTGGTCATGGACTCAATAGCTTTCGTGATCAAATCTTGAATTGGGTGGAAGAACGAAAGAATGGCAAATTGTCGTGGTCCAAGAGAGAAATGCTACAGTCTTCGGCATTTCAAGTGCTTGAAACAAGTTTAGCATTAAGCGGTGATAGCTTATATAGTACTGTGAGCCATCCAAAGCTATTGAAACTTCGTGAAGTGCTGTTAGAGCACTTTCAGCGCCATGATGCAGGAGCTTCCAGCACACGAGCCATCGTTTTTACGCAGTTTCGTGCAAGCGTATCGGAAATTGTAGCGCTACTGCGTCCACTTGCACCTATTGTTAACGCGCAGCCTTTCATTGGACAGGGTGCGTCCGGCAAAGCAAAAGAAAACAAGGGGCAGTCTCAAAAAGTACAGCAAGAAATTGTGCGTAGGTTTCGAAAAGGCGACTTTAATGTCCTTGTAGCCACATGCATTGCCGAGGAAGGCCTGGATATTGGAGAAGTTGATCTTATTGTCTCTTTTGATGCACTTACGTCGCCTGTTCGGATGATTCAACGACTGGGTAGAACTGGACGAAAACGCGTTGGCAATGTAATTATCCTCGTGACCGAAGGAGACGAGCAAAAGAAGTTGATGCGTAGTACATCAGCGGCGAAGACTGTTAGTCGCGCGCTAACAACTTATAAAAGTAGATTTATCTTCGCAAAGTGTCCGCGTATGCTTCCAACCGGCATTTACCCGCAATTACGAGAGCTGGAGATGAAAATACCAACTTTCCATGCTTCTCAAGTTGGTGGGAAGATGTCGTCGACAATTCTTGACCCTAATACGTGGCAGCTCAGTGATGCTGAACGAGCTGTGGCGCTGTTGAAGTTTTTTCCGGCAAATTTCGCGAATAGCTGTAGAAATAAGCTGGTGCCAATTGTTGCTGATCGGGCACATCTACTACGGCGCCAATCGCGTACGTTGGTGCGAAACAATGATAGCACTCAAGTGAGTTATTCTGTTCGGTCGCTTATTTTGCTACGTCTAGTTCGCGACATTCACGGTGTCGACGAGAATTTGGAAGATGAATCTGATGATGATGACAGTATGAATGCTGATAAGGAAGAAGAAGCTGAGGTGGCGAGCTCGAACAATCGTGCAAATTCTGTGGAACATGGAAATGAGTGTCATGCAGCATTTTTAAGGTCTCGAACAACCAAGTTTCACAGCACTAGATTGAGTATAATCGACTCGAAACTGAAAGGTGAGATGACCTCTGCTTCGCAACAATGTAAAACGCCCGATGAGCCCGATTTTGCAAGCACATGGGACAACGTATACGATACAATTGGAGAATCGATCTCTTCCTTTGACACGCACTTTAGCCCGCAATATGCCGACTTGATAACCCGTAATATCTCTACTACTACTGAGGACGTTATAAATTGCAATGGTTGCTGTGAAAATACTGCTTCAATGACCCTTACAGGAGAAAAGCAGAAGATAGATGCTTGTAAAGCAACATCCTTGTTGGTTCCGACCAGCGAGGACGATATGACTGAGGCGAAAACAACTGCCTCTGGCAGCAAGTGGCCTGACTCTAATGTTTCTAGAGGCGCGAAAAAGCCAACTCGAGATTCGACGCTCTCCTTTAAAAATGTCAGTCATCACAATTTCTCAAACAGAGCTGAGACGGCTTCGCAAACCTGTCGAACGCGACAACTGGTATTTGATGAAAACGCTATTGATGCCAATCCACTGACTTTTACGCAAACAATGGAGCTTTTGCCAACAGAGCCAGCTAGAGAAGCTCAAGTACTACGTTCTAAAAAGCACGAAACGCCTCGAGCCACAAAGGAGAATTTTTCAGAGTTACCACCTGTGTCGTGTGCACAAAAAAGTGTTAGTGCTGCCAATGAAATGCCATATTATGAAGAACAGACCGAAAACGAATTACAATCCTTTGAATTACTTCCATCATTGTCGAATGGTCCTGTAATGGCATCTAATTTATTAAATGTCTCGCTACGTGCAGCTTCTCCTGATAAAAAGTTTGTGGGAGCTGGCATTCAAGAAGACAAAGCTCATGAACGAGTTGACGATGATTTAAGTTCTGTGGTTGCGAATGAAAGTAGTTTTCTTCAAGCAAGCAATATTAATTCCAAAACACGAGCAGACTCTGACGCTGAAGATATGCTAGCTATTAATCCAATGGAATTCACGCCCCCGTCAAAAAGGTATTTAGCCGAGTATATTCATGGTGCTACGCATACAAATCAGAAGGAAGTTGATTTCGAGCATAAGGACGATGGCTGCTGTGCTGTGTGTCTTGAGCGTGAATCATATGATGATGATCTAATACTCTTTTGCGATGGATGTAACGTGGGAGTTCATCAATTCTGCTATGGTATTCTCTCTGTACCCGATGCCGAGTGGTTCTGTGCCGTCTGCTCGGTGGCTCTAAAGACTGGCAACGATGTCGCTGCTAATCCACCACGATGTCAGCTCTGTCCACACCGCGGGGGTGCGTACAAGCGGACGGGATGCCACCACTGGGTTCACGTTCAATGCTATATATGGATTCCAGAGTTACAAGTCGAGCAGGGAGTGGATGATTCTCTTATGCTTTCTGAATTAACTCGACTTGATCCAGACCGCAAGAATCTCGATTGTTCAATATGCCATTCGCAGATTGGTAATGGAAAGATTCAATGCGCACACAAGCAATGTTTGACTGCCTTTCATGTCAGTTGTGCCGCATTCGCTGGCTATCGCATGGATCAAGTCGATGTTTCAGGCAGTGACGACAAGGAATGTTATACTTTATTTCTAGCTTACTGCTCATTACACCGCAAATCTTCTGCTCCAGTATGCGCTTCGGATTTGTCAACGTTACCTGAGAAAGCAACGGTTTCCCTATCCCATCCATCACTTTCAAAACCTGCAAATATTGCATCTCCTAGTCACTTATTAGCATCGCCTTCCTCTGCGGAGGTCGAAAAGAAACGTAAAAAGTTTCGGCGACTTAAACGCAAGTATGAGTACTCTCCCTCCCACTTGTGTTCACAGCCAGAAGCGTCAAGAACATTGCAAAAGCGTCTCAAGAGAAAGAAGAAGCAGCGAGAGACTTCACGAGCTTTAGCAGCTGCGTATATTGAAGAAACAGCTGAAGTGCAAGGGGGAGATGATGATGATGACGACGATGATAATGAGTATGGAGAAGACGATCAAGAGGCGGCGGACAATTCATTTATTAACGATTCGTCGCAGCTTCTGTATTCACAGTCGGTCAAATCTTATGAAGACGTTGGGGATCTCACGTCAAAGAAGAAATTGAAATCAAGTCCCAATATGCGGGCTATTTATGCGCAATCACTTTGTGCATCACAGACTTCTCCACTACCACTAGGTAGGCACTGGGGAGCACTTCGATCAAATGGAATTATCCGTGCTTGTCTTGATAAAATGCATACCAAAACGAAGACTACGACGACGCCAACAACTGCTGTAGCAGTTGTGGAGGAATTCCAAGCGGCTTGTGACCAACGGAATTGCTTGCCAGCTGATACGATTCAACTCGATTCGCCTACCATTTGTCCGTTGAATCAGACCAAGAGGTTGTTTAATGACACTTTGCATACCGAGATGGAAACAAATGGCATTGAAACTTTCAACACATTGGAGGAAAATCGGCAAGAAAACTTGAAACAAACAAAATCACAGACGTCACTAGTTTGCAACAACATTTTATTGTCGAAAGATGACCAGTTGGCAAATGCACGAGATGTGAGAGCAATTGATTCATTCCATTTGACGAAAGAGGGAATGGCTCATGACGGAGAAAGTGCTGCGTATTCTCATTATTCGAATGGAACGTTGACGTGTAAAAGGTCTCTTGTTCCTGCGAAACGGTCCGTGACGTCTACTGTCGATCTAACTTGTCATCACTCGCAAAGGTTATCCCAGTCAATGAAGTGGAACATTCTCGTAAGCTCGACCTTTGCCAGCTCCAAAATATATGCAATCCTTTTATCGTCCAAGAGCGCCGACTGTGGCGTAACAATTACAGATTCGCTCCATGTCGATGTTTTACTTAGTGTGCGCACCGCCGTTCTTTTCTTAACAAGCCAACAAGTACACGCGCTGAAGAATACACCTCCAAACCAAAATGAAAAAAGCGGCTTGTTGTTTAGATTGACTTTGGCCATGCACAAGAAAGTCATTGTAGCTGTTGTTCACACTGGTGAAAAATCCGAGATTCAGCGAATTCTACCGTTTCCAAACGTGACAATTATTGTGCAAGATTGCATCGATACTCTATGCTCGCAACTTCACCAAATTGCACACGAGGATCTCGTCGAAGGGTACGAATTTCCTTCTTTATGTCTTGGTCCCTTAAGTGATCAGGTTCCAAGAGCGCTAGACGAGAATTTCGCATCCCGACTCGAGTTCTTTCGCTCTATTCCAGCTTTGTCACTTGACAGTGCACTGAATTTAAGTTTTCGCTTTAAAAACTTTTCAGTAACACAAGTGCCAGTGCATAAATTTAACGAAATGCATTGGAGAAGGATGTTGCCATGGATCTCCGAGGCGTCAGCGGTGGAGATTCAGAAACATGTGCAAAATATACGACGTTGAGGTTGTAAAGTATGATAGTTTAGCTATCGTCGGCTGACTATTTAAAAGCGCAGAAAGCGACTAAAACGGTCATGCCCGGTTCACTGCGAGGTGGCATGTCTTAGCCACTTTTTGTGTGCAAATTAGAATTAGGTAATTACTGTAAAATACACACGCTCCAATAATGGGAGCAGCCACAAGCAACCCATTTATCGACACGAAATTTCTTAAAAGTATCGAAGCCGCTCGGAGTTGCCCAAAATGTATTCAATTATTGTGTATCGACTCCATATTCCACAATGGAGGACATTCTTCCGCAGAGCAAGAAGCAGCACCGTAAGCAGGAAAAGGCTCGATGGTTAGCGGAGCGCAAGTCTTTGCAAATACTGGAGGGCTTAGCATCTTCCAGGCGGAAGAGTAGAAATCACCGTCAACGAATTGTCCCGCCTTCCGCTGCTGTCCACTTTGAGCCGTGCATGTCGACTAATTGTGACAATCGAGTGGCTGGACACTCGTGCGTCGTGCGGAGAATTGAACCGTACGTCCATCGCTTTGCGCTCTTTGCAAAAGACCGGTGGACGGATCGTAGTTTGCGTGATCTCTTTGCCAGTGAGTTTTCCACCCTCTCGTCAGAATACTGCGCGCGAGCAGCTCAGCTGGGGCTCATTCGGGTGAATGGACAAGAGGCGAAGCTGGACACGATTCTGAAACGTGGAAGTTTCTTTGAGCACGTCGTGCATCGACATGAGCCTGCAATTCATTTCCCGATCAAGACTGCCATGGAGTTATCGACATTGGCGTCGCTATCCACGACGTGGATCCATTTGGAGACAGACGACTTGATGGTGGTAAATAAACCCTCGGGCGTTCCCGTGCATCCAACCGGCAGCTTTCAATTTAATTCGCTGACGCATATACTGCATCATGACAGACAAGGGATTGCCGCAGAGAAGGAAAGTTTAACACAAAAGCTCTATCCAGTGCATCGATTGGATCGATTGACGTCAGGACTGCTGATACTCGCCAAATCGGCGGAAAAGGCACGCAGTCTTACGGCTGAGCTAACAAATCCTTCTATCAACCAAGGAACTGGCATGCGTTTGGTGCAGAAATACTACGTAGCGCGAGTTCAAGGCGACTTTCCCGTCACGGCAATGGGTTCTGCAGGCATTGCTAAGTTCTGCTCAGCATTTGTAACGATTGATAGTTTACGTGAAGAATACTGGCGCGTGGAAGCCCCAATCGGTTTGATGTCACCACGCCAAGGACATAAAAGATGTGTGAGTGAGTCAGAAGACGCCAAGCCTTGTGTAACGCTAATGCGTCGTCGTGGAGACTCCGTGGGTGGCGAAAGTATCGTTGAATGCCTCCTTTTAACGGGTCGGACGCATCAACTTCGAGTGCATTTACAACACGTGGGCTTTTCAATCGTAAACGATCCGCTGTACGGAATTCCGAATGAAGACAAAGGGATGAGGCTTGCAATTAGGCAAGTACAGAATGTCCTCTTTGATGCTGTTCCAATTTCATATTACCAAAAATTTCATCATGAAGATGATAAACTTCGATGTACTCGAGTGTGCGAAGTCTGCATAGCTAAAATCCAAGGAATTTTCGAGGTTGAAAACAAGGATGTAATTATGTGGTTGCATTCCTATCGATATGAAACCCCCAGTTGGTCATTTGAAGTGCCGTTGCCGTCTTGGGCCACATTGCCAACAGCATTGCCCATCTGATTAACATTGTAAAATTGCAAAAGTACTTCTCTCTGCACGACGTGCAGAGGAAGGCTCTCAGTAGCTAAGAAATCTTAGCTTACGCAGAGTAAATTCTAAGGCTTTATTATAGAGAAAACGTAAAACTGTGATAATATATCAAGTTCCTACGTAACGATCTTTTATCTACCACTGACTTTATTATATTAATAACTATCTATGTATGGCCCGCACAATCTTGTCTTATAACGATTGGCGGATATGGTAATATTGGAACAAGTCAAAGTTAATAAAGATAATATTTGTACTTTTCCTCTCATAGACCAGGTTGTTAATTAATATATTATCTAAAAAAGTAGATATTATTTGGAAAATATTACTTTACATAGGAATTTTTGGAAAGCTTATCCATAAATCGATGTAGGCCATTACATCTACTTGCTCCGCGGTCCAGTCAGCACTGGACGCGCCCAAAGAGAGAGACAAATAAGATATATTACATGTTCTGTATTAGTTTATAATGAAGTTAGTATTAAATAGATAGAAACAGAAGAACAACTTAATTACATGAAATACAGTTTACTTTTAGCCCTCTTTGCAGCAAGAATCTCAAAGAAAGTCTTCTTCTGCACGTACTAGTGTACGTGAAGTGACGTCTCGCACAGAAGCAGTACAAGTCGGCAGTGCCCCGTTACACATGGTAGCACTTTGTAGTCCGTCCAAGGACCACAGTTCTATCATCTAACATGTCCATGTTAAATAATAATGGAAATACGCATCACGTTTAGCGTGATAAATACTTATTCTAAGTGACATAGAAAGGAGTGCGGTCGAACGAACGATTTCGACCGTAGAAAATGATGCCATCTTGGCCATGCTGTCCGGTTTGGACAGATTTGCCCTCCATTCAGCCATCGCCAAGTTCATATAACATGAGCTTGACGAGGCGAAGGAGAAGGTAGCCTTGCTCGATCAGTAAGGCTCTCAACAGGCAGGACTGTTGAGGTTGCAAGAGGTACAGACCCCTGTATCTGGGATGACGCACACGCGTCGTCCCAAAACCTTAAAGATTGACATATCTAAGTATAGGGGGTCGTAGAAGACTCCCTCTCACGATGGTTTGTCGTGTTGGAAGATGCCATAAGGGCTCGTCACATCGTCGACGAGCAAATGCAAGTTGCATTTGCTCAGTCAAACCTGGCAGGTCGTGCCAAAACTTGGGCATATGCCTCAAGTTGGTGACCCGTACATATTTGGCTAGCTAGAGGATTTTCAATCCTGGCTCCAACAGAAGTTTAAGCTGCCCAGGGCTGAGTTAAAAGCTCGATCAGAGCTTCTGAAATTTAAGCAAGGCAAGCGTAATGTTCAAGCTTACGCCCAGCGTGTACGACTATTAACGAATTGTACCATGAACAATCCAATTTATGAACACACGTTGATTAAGGTAATCATGGAAGGTCTTACGGATGGTCCCGTGAAGACCCATTTGTTCCGCTGAAACTGGATACGCTTGAAGAAGCATTATCCATTTTTAAGATTTTGATGCAAGTTTATTAGCAAGGTGTATGCGGAACAGGAGGACATTAGCTTGAGACAGGCTCAAACTAGTTTGTCATCGTATCGTCCTCCGTGACGACAAGAGCTTGGAGGTCCAGAACCTATGGACCTCGCTTTCGAACAGTAAGCGATTGCAGAGATGCAATCAATGTCAAAAGTTAGGTCACTGCGGTCATGATAGAAAGTGCCCCACGCCCAGTACCGCTTATGGACTGAATTTTAAAAGGGCAACGGTCGCGGGTCCGACGTTGTTGCGAAATCGCATCAGCGAGGCGGACCGCCAGAAAACGGTCGGGGTCAGTAGGGACGCAACGCCCTACTGATCCAGCAACCTCAAGAGAATTTTCAAATCTCTTGACTAAAGTTGCTCCAGACACACAATCATTTTGTGTCTCTGCACCTGGCGATGAGGTATCCCTCATCCCCTTGAAGTCAAAGGTGAGTTGTCACTTAGAGCCCTTGTGGACTGTTGGACGTCGAATAACTTTATTCAGCGCCAGTCGCTACAGGGTCGTAGGCTCAAATATATTGAGCGCGACATCCCTCAAACGAGGATGACGGCGCGTCTAGCGACAGGAGCATCGATAACAGTGATGAAATGCGTTGTGAAATTTCACTACACGTTAAAATATTTACAGTACGATGATAATTTATCGTACTGGATTTAGATGACAAATTTGATGTCATCCTAGGTTCACCTTGGCTCAGCCAAGAATCAGCTGGCAGCATCGATCTGTAAAGATGCCTGCCACTTGATCATCAGATGGCCATCTGATGAACGAGCTTGTGGATGTACTACGAGTGAGTGCGATGGCCTCACTTGTGGTACGGTCATTAGTACGACTGAACAAGATCACAGTGTGATTACTAATCACACTGTGGGGTCAGCTGCCGGCGGCTGTGCGAATGCACAGGCAGTGCCGAAGGTCCAGCACTCGAATAAAAGTCGAGTGGATTGAGACATGAATGTACGCCTAGAGGGCGACATCAAAGGAAGATTCCAGTTGCCTAAAAGGGACAACACGATGATACTAGGTCGAGTAGAGAGTCGACCGTAGAGGACCCGACTGTGATAGCGCAATCACAGTCGGAAGACGTTGAGGGAATACGTCCCCACATACTTGAGGAGAAAGCATCTCAAGTAGTTAATGCTTAAGTAACTAAACGTCAGCATCCCGAGGAATTAATCTCTCGGCAGCCTGTGGAAAAAGGGTCCCATAAAGAAACCGAGATATTGAATGTCTTTGTTTACGACGGATCAAGAGTAGACGCGTATACTCTTGATCTATATGCGCCTCCGAAGTAACTTCAGAGATAACTCAATTTCCAATCGTAGAACCTAAATCGTTCTTTAGAGATCTGCATAGTGGTAGAATCAAGCAGATCTGCGTACCCGTCACAGAAGGACGAATACGTAACCGCTATTTGGTCAGTTGTAATTTTTGCATAGAACGAACGGTTCTCAGCAGCTCATCGATGGACGAAAGTGTCCCCGATGTGAAGACTCGGATGGAGAGATATACTACTCAATCCTGGGAGTCACTTAAGACAAATCCTTTATATAAGGATGTAATTGAATTCAGGAATGTATTCCCTGAAACAGTTCCACGCGAGTTGCCTAAGGATAAAGGCACCCGACATTATTTTGAGAATGATACTTTACATGGTAAAATTCTAAAAGCTTATCCATTGGTACATATAGGCCATTATATCTTCTTTCTCCGCGGTCCAGCCAGCGCTAAACGCGCGCAAAGAGAGAGACAGATAAGACTTTATCACATGTTTAACAATTAGTATATGATTAGGTTAGTATTAAATAGATAGAAACATGTTAAAGTATTACATGCGAGCTACGCAAAGAAGACTGGCGGAATCGAGAGATTCTAAGTGCCATTGCTACTAAAAGTCGAGACTTTTGAAAATCAAGGAGAAGAAGTATCCCATTCGAAACCCAAGATCAAGAGAGGTGTTAAGAAGACTTAGACCTGGGTAAGAGATGCGCATCAAACCAGAAGTAAAGCCAGGTCAAATGAAGCAGAAGAACTTAATTGTATCAAATACAGTTTTTAATTAACCCTCTTTAAAGCAAGTGTTTTAAAGAGTCTTCCTCTGCACGTACTAGTGTACGTGAAGTGACGTGAGGCACCACTTGCACTGAGGCAGTGCGAAGTGGACTTGTACTAAAGCAGTACAAGTCAGTAGCACCCCGTTACATGCAGAAGCTTTGAATTGTATATCATACGCTTGAACAGATGGTGCTTACCCAAGGCACCAGGGGGGAGACCCAAGCTTGTTCTCATCTTAAACACTGCACAGCACATATCCAGTTGAGAAATTGGCTAAGCACAACAATTTGCTTCTTTGCCTCCCACCAAATGCAACCTCCAAATTGAGCCATGTGATGTGAGTATCATACGAAATTTATATGGCGTACTATTTGCTCCTTAATTTCTTTGAAAAAATATTGATGAGCCTGGACATTTCACAGTGCTGGAGAGAATTTGACTGGCAATTCAACTTGAGCATCTGATGTCTGCCCTGAAACAATCAAAAATTGCTTCCTTCGTTTGCAAGATAGGTAATGATGGCTGCAACTCATTGAGCGGCCAACAGCCATACTAGACGAGGTGCAAAATCTTCGTGTCAAATCTTGGTGTCAAATCTTGGGAACCGCAACCTAAATACATCACTAAGTTGCTTGAGCACCCTGGCGAAAGTTAGGGCCTCATTGCACCACTAACAGATGATGCGAATATCGAGCGATCCCGCCAGCCATGTGAGGAGAATGATGACGATGATGAGAGCAAGCCGCTTTCAATGAGCAAGCCGCTGTCAAAATCTCAACGCACAGATGTAAAATTGTGGCTCTAAAAAATCAGCTGTTCAAGTTACAGCAAAGAAAAACATGGACGCTGTTTCTATTAAACAATTGTGGAAGATGCAGGTTAATGTAAGGGAAAAATCAGAAGCTAAGAAGAAACAGCGCTAAATCAGCACTAATTTGCAGTAGTATAAACAGCAGAACCTCTGAAATGCTAATCTGATGGTTTAATTTTTTCTTCATGAATTGGCATGCTAAATTTAAAAGAATATGTTTTACTTCGTCTACAACCCGTTAAAGTTGTAACCTCCATATAACGATAAAAAATATGTGCTCGGTCACGGCTCTATGACTTAAAAGGGGAAGAGGGGATCGGTCGACTCTGATCAAATATAAGTACAAAGAGGTTTTTCTCTATAATAAAATTCATTATAATTGACTTGGTCTGGAGTCGGGACCAGGAAAAGTTATTAAAAGGGGATACCAAAAGAGAGGGGTTCTACTCTATTAGCTTACGTTGCTCAGAACTCTTAGTAACTTAAAACCCTTTCTCTGCGCATCGTGTACGTGAAGTATTCGAAGGCTCCTTTTCCTTCACTGTTATCAGTATACATTAGCTTATACTGAAGCAGTACAATCGAAAGATGCCCTGTAGCACTTCGTGGCTCGTCCAACGACTACATACGTCCCATCCAACATGGACATGTTAGATGAAGAAGGAACGCCCCTCATCAAGGCTCCCACGTTACGCATACATTGTTATCTCACTTGAATAAAAAGCGGTCGGACACCGGAGGTGGTCCAGCCGTTAGCTCAATGCTCTTCCATGCGGCTATCGCCGAGCTCATTTAATACGAACTCGACGCAGCCCGAGAAAAGACCTTGCTTCACTAGTAAGGCTCTCGACAAGCAAAGCAAGTGAGAGAACAAGGTGCTCAAAAGTTGGAGCTGTTGAGACCGCATCATACACATGGTGCTGGTAAGCCGACGCATGCGTGCGACCCGTAAGTTTATATCCGCAAGTTCAAGGCAGTCAAGGGGACTTCTTGTTTCGATAGCAGCAACGTCAAGAGAATTTTTAGGTCTTTTGACGAAAATGCTTCCAGTACACAGTCACAAAGGGTTACTGTTCGTGGTGATGAAGTTACCCTCATCACCTAGCAAACCGAAGTGACGCGGAATTTTTAACTTTGATCCCTGATTGAATGTGGGGCGTCGAGCAAATTCGTCTGACGCCAATCGCTAGAACTCGTAGGTTCCAGTTCGTTGGGTGGGATATTCCTTAATTAAGAATGACAATGCTTTTCGCCGCTTGCGCATTTGTAACAGTATAGAAACGTGCAGCTGGTATTCAATACAGTGATTTAGATTCAATCACACTGAGATATTGTGCTGTCGTACTAACGACCTAAAAGTGAGAACATCGCACTCATCGAGGACAACCACACGTTCTGGACATCACACTTTGTCCTAGATGCTCTAAAATCGCAGCGATTTGTAAGAGCTGGGATGGCCTCGCACACCCGGGTCTGCTGGGTGAGAGCCAGCTATCCTAACCGCCTAGACTATGTGGGAAGCTTGTCGACCACTAGTGCAAAAATATAATAGCTCAAAGTTTACGATACTAG
This sequence comes from Bremia lactucae, assembly GCF_004359215.1. Taxonomy (NCBI): domain Eukaryota; phylum Oomycota; class Peronosporomycetes; order Peronosporales; family Peronosporaceae; genus Bremia; species Bremia lactucae. The sequence continues at coordinate 225,038 of NC_090619.1, forward strand.
CAACGCGGAAGGCATTCCCACACCGAGACTCGAACCCGGGTCTGCTTGGTGAGAGCCAGCTATCCTAACCGCCTAGACTATGTGGGAAGCTTGTCGACCACTAGCGCAAAAACAATATAGCTCCAAATTTACGATACTAGCAACGCGGAGGAGGCATTCCCACACCGGGACTCGAATTCGGGTCTGCTGGGTGAGAGCCAGCTATCCTAACCGCCTAGCTGGTATTCAATACAGTGATTTAGATTCAATCACACTGAGATATTGTGCAGTCGTACTAACGACCGTACCACAAGTGAGGCCATCCACTCACTCGTAGTACATCCACACGCTTGTGGACGCCCCAATACGTTCATCAGATGGCCATCTGATGAACAAGTGGTAGGCATCTTTACGGATCGATGCTGCCAGCTGATTCATGGCTGAGCCAAGGTGAACCTAGGATGACATCAAATTTGTCATC
>NC_090619.1:226971-232579 GCF_004359215.1 Bremia lactucae
TTATTGGTAATACAACTCGCTAAGAGTCGTATGTGCTGGGCATATGCGTGAACATCACGCTTGCCTTGCTTGAGTTTCAGAAGCTCTGAACGAGCTCTGAACTTAGCCCTAGGCGGTTCAAACCTCTGTTTGAGCCGGGCTTTAAAAGCCTCTAGCGACATAAAGACGTATGGGTCGCGCAACTTAAGGCCCAATGCCCAAGTTTTGCCACGACCTGCCAAATTTGATTGGGCGAATGCGACTTGCATCTGCTCGTCGGTGATCTGACGTGCCCTTATGGCATCGTCCTACTCAACAAATCATCTTAAGAGGAAGTCTTCTTCGACCCCTATTCTTAGAGATATCAATCTTTAAAGTTTCGGGACGACGCGTGTGCGTCATCCCAGGTACAGGGGTCTGTACCTGTTGCCTTGATGATTCAGCAAGGCTACCTTCTCCTTCACCTCGTCAAGTTCATGTTGTGTGAACTTGGCGATGGCTGAATGGAGGGCATCTCTGTCCGAACCGGACAGCATGGCCAAGATGGCATCGCTCCCTACGGTCGAACTCATTCGTTCGAGACCGCACTCGTTTCTATGTCACTAAGAAGGAGTAGCTATCACGCGAAAGGTGATGCGCATTCCCACTATCATCTGACATGTCCATGTTAGATGAAGGAAATGTGGTCCTTGGACGGACTACAAAGTGCTACCAGGTGTAGCGGGGCACTTCGACTTGCACTGCTTTAGTACAAGTCCACTTCGCACTGCTTCAGTTGTGAGTGGTGCCTTACGTCACTTCGCGTACACTAGTACGTGCAAAGGAAGGCTCTTTTAAAAACACTTGCTATAAAGAGGGTAAGATGTAAACTGTAATTACTATAATTAAGTTCTTCTGTTTCTATCTTTTAATACAAACTTAATTTGTATACTAATACAAAACATGTAATAAAGTCTTATCTGTCTCTCTCTTTGCGCGCGTCCAGTGCTGACTGTACCGCGGAACAAGTAGATATAATGGCCTACATCTACCAATGGATAAGCTTTTCGAATATTACTATGTAAAATAAGATTCTCCAAATATTATTTACGTCTTAGATAATATATTAAGGGAATTGTTATATTCACCCCACCTTTGTTTATATTCATCCCCCCCTAAATAACCCTAAAATCAATATAATTATATTCACGTCACCCTAAATTCGTGCTATATTCACCGCCCCCCCCCCGAAAGATAGTTCACCGACAGATACGTACCTTTTATCTTAAACTCAGGTCAGACTCTTTCTCATACTAATATGCTAGCTCCGCCTTCTCAAGTATACACTAGTTCTGCTGAGTTGATCAGCAGTGTTCAGGAATTTACACATGCGGAAGGTTACACAGTTTCCACGTTCTGACAAAGCAAAAGTGATATTAAAGTGCGATAGAGGTGGTTCATATAAAGATCTTGTCAACCGTGTCCCGCAACGAAAAACTGCGACGCGTTTGACAGGCTTTCCCTTTCGCCTCTCAGGACGGCTTCAGGCAAACGGAACATGGATTCTGCCCCTTGTAAATGTTGACCACAATCACTTAGCTTCCCTGGAAAAAAAGTGGCCACCCCACTGCTTGCCATTTGCAACCAGACCAAAAAGACGTTGATTCGCCAAATGTTACAAGCTGATGTAGCACCAAAAGAAATTCTCACAAGCCTTTGCCAGATTGATCCTATTAACAAAGCTGCTGAGAGGACGGTATACAATGAAAGGAAGAGACTGCGAGCAGAGGAACTGCAAGACAGGACACCCATGGAAGCTCTTCTTGACTTCTTACACCGAGAGGGCTGGAGCACGCAATCAAAAGTTGATGAGGACGAAAGAGTCACACCTTTTCCACGCTGCACCTGAGTCTGTCACACTTCCGCTCAGATACCCACATGCTCTTGTGCTTGACTCCACGTGCAAGACAAACAGATTCAAAGCACCAATGTTGCACATCATTGGTATGACCAGTTTCAACACATCTTCTACAATATTGTTGCATTCCATAAACAAGAGCGTGAGGCCGATTATTCATGGGCACTTGAGAAGCTTCGTTTGCTTTTTCATCAAACATTGCCAATCACCATTACAACTGATCGAGAGCTTGCATTAATATACGCACTGCCAATTCACTTCCCTACTTCTGTTCATCTTCTCTGTATCTGGCACATCCAAAAGAACGTACTTGCAAACTGTCGCGAATACTTTGGACAGGAAGAGGATTGGGGTGAATTTTTGCAAGCATGGATAGAAATCTTCTCAACAACACCTGAAGAGCAATACATGAAAAAACTGAACTATATGATTACATCGTATGCAGCCATACCCCAGATATTCGCGTACCTTAAAGATACCTGGCTTCTGTTGAAAGAGCATTTTGTGCGCGCGTATACCAATCGGTATGCACATTTTGGAAACGTCACCTCGACGAGAACAGAAGGCCTTCACCATATGGTGAAGAGCTACATCAGCGTTTCGACAAGGGACTTTCGCGATATCCAAACCACAATTGGACATGCAATAAATGCACAGATATAAAATCACCGAACTCAAATTTCGTAAGAGCGGATGCGAATATTTCACAAGCACAAATTTCCTCTTCTTAATCATATAGTTCGTCGCATATCTAAATATGCATTGGACATGACTCTTGCCCAGTTAAGCATGATTGAAATCCCATCCGAATTGCTTGTCTGCAGCAATACCATCAAGACAACAAAGGAAATACCTTGCAAGCATGTGTTATTGGCCATTCAGACTAGCTGAAGGGTGCTCACAATCGATGATTTTCATGCTTTGTGGCGTCTTGATGATGCCATTCCTGATCCAATCGATCGAACACATACATCTTTGGAGCCATACCTACTAGCATTCAATCAGCGATATAATAAAGTGGGAGCCTTCCAGCAACGGCAAATCATTGAACAGCTGGAAAATCTTGCAACGCCTGATTCAGCACCAATTATTAATCCTGTTGTTCAACAAACAAGTGGCCGCCCTCCTGGATCGCAAGTACGTTTTGGAAATGACTCATTTAACCGGCATGATCCTTCCGCATTTGAACTTGCTCAGTCTGCACGTAGGGTGCGCTGCAGCATATGTCAAAATGTCCGTCATAATGTTCGCACTTGCCCAAATCGTGTAGTTTTCTCTAGTAGCTCCATGACAGGTCCTTCTGATCTGTAGTTAAGAAGAATATAATCATTTTTTAACATACTTGAGTGAAATTGTGTCTGACCTGAGCTCTAGGGATTGAATGAAACGTTAAGCGTGAAATTATGGAGGTGGGGTGAAATTATGACGGTGGGGTGAATCGCGCGCGTGAAATTAGAGGTGATATGAATTTAGGGTGGGTAAATTTAATTTTGAGCCTTTAGATTTATTCTTTCGGCGGGTTGGGTGGATATAGCATGAATTTAGGGTGAGGTGAATATAATGATATTGATTTTAGGGTTATTTAAGGAGAGGGGGGGGTGAATATAACCAAAGGTGGGGTGAATATAACATTTTCCTAAATTAATTAACAACCTTTAAGTGTTAATTCTATGTAACGATACTCCGTTACATAACGATATGTGCGTGTAATTTATGTGGCGTGGAAAGGTTCTGCTGGTCTAAGGCGTTTCTGTAGACGACTTGCTCGCCACTGGGACGCAACAAGCGGCGGTGAATGGATTCTTTAGAGAGCTTAGTGAATTTGCAGTTAAGGACCTTAGGAGGACTAGCAAGCTTCTCGATATGAGAGTCAATTACGAAGATAAAAATGGGTATAGTTTTGATCAACGAGTGATGATCTTTGTAGATTTAAAGGATTTTAGGATGGAGCAGGCGCACGGAGTGCGTACCCTCCGGTTAAACTAGAATGGAACGAGGTCCGAGAACCTACGGAAGATAGATTGCCTGCCTCTGGTGGTGACAATGTGGTGACAGTGATGATGTTTCAATCATTAGTAGGAAGTTTAATGTGTATTGCAAGATATCTGAGGCCGATCAAAATGTTCGCGGTACATAAAGCGTCGCGACGCACATGAAACCACTATGGAAGATTGGAAATTCACGAAAGGGATACTGCGGTATCTGGGCGGAACGAAGAAGCTGAAGCTCAGTATAGTAGGGGATCGCGGAGAGGGCGAACTCCTAAAAAAATCACTGCGTACAGCGATGCAGACTATGCTGCGGATAAAGAGGATCGTAAGTCCGTCACGGGCGGACCGGTCACGCTCGACGGTATTCCAGTAAGCTGGACGTGCAAGATGCAAGGAGGAGAGTTTCTCTCTCGACAATGGAAAATGAATATTGGCGGCTTCAGTGATGGCTGCAGAACTCCTCGGAGTTCGTGAGCTGTTCGCTGAGTTATGCGTCAAATGCGAGCAACCTATGACGTTGCGAGTCGAAAAGCATGCTGCACTTATACAGCTAGGTGGCGAGGGCGCATTCGCAATAGCTAAGCACATTGACGTGCGTATCAAGTTCGTGTAGTTGTACGAAGCGTAGAATCCTAAAGCCGGTGTATTGCGAGAGGAGAACGGATGCCAACGAACGTGATGACCAAAGCAATTGACGCACCGAGATTTGACGTGCTGAGGAGCATGGTGGGACTGCACTAGGGCGCAGAAATAAACAGCTAAGCTTCGCTGAGGCGTGGTTAAGTTGGAAGCTATGGTCGGTTGAGCTAAGATGTAATTGGCCGCAGGAACAGTCGAGTCCTACTAAGGTGCGACTAGTGTAATGTATCCGGCGGTAATAATTGTATTCTCGACACTGTAGGCGAGGAGGAGTGTTGAAGATTGGGTCTCCAACCAGGGATGAGGAGCACCGAGCAGCTGCAATTGGCAATCTAGAATTGGCTAGCTAGGACAGGTTGAGCTTGGGTTCAGTACCTAAATCTCACTCTATCTCTATCTCTAACTTCCTACTTCCTATGCTACAGGAGGCCTTATTGACTTCCAACAACCTCGTCCTTTCGAAGCGAGTGACAAGCATTGTGTAACGGGCTAAAGTTGTCCTAATGTTACACAGTCCCCGTTAAGTACACTTGGTGTACTTAAGGGAATGGTCAATTACTAAATTAAAGTAATTAGACCCAGCACTCGGGTGTGGTGCACATTTGTGACCAACCCTTGTGGATGTGATGCACGTAGATGCATTCACATTAGTAGGGATGACGCCTAGCGTCATCCGTTACGCGAGGTATCTAGAAAGATACGCTCGCAATACATATTAAGTAATATCGATAGATATGACATTTGATTGGCAAAAATAGGTATTTATATCTTAATACGATTAAATATAAATATGTCTGAAAACTACTTCCTACTTAGTAAGTGCGCACGAGGAGCCGGATTACCGCTCCCGTGACGACACTTAACTAAAGTACTTAGTGCGTTGGGTGAGATCGCTAACACGCCCACCACAACTACTTCACTGCACGCAAGAGAAGCTGGTAAAATCGCTTCCTCGCTGTGCTAGGGTGTGTGTCTAAGTAGAGCGTGGCCGCATTACGACGTGCCCGCCTACACTTAATAGCACTTGAAATCCTTCCCACGACCCGCATCTCTGCGTGTGTACGTGAGGATGAGCCTCAATATTGATTGGGCTCATTTCCCC
>NC_090619.1:255869-258713 GCF_004359215.1 Bremia lactucae
ATCAAAATTCGAAGCATTTTGCGACCGCGCTGCATTCTTAATATGATACATACGCTTTCATGATGTCGGCATCACGTCACACCAAAATGTGGAGTGGATTAGCTAACAAGCTCCCATAAAATTCATGTCACACCACACTATGAAGTAGATTAGCTAACGAACTCTCATTAAATTTACGTCACAGGAACGAACAGATACGATGACACAAAGAAGACACGTGACGCGCCGTTTTTACGCTGCCAAACTTCATGGTCTGGTCGTAAAGGAATAAAACCAAGCTTTACAAAATTCTTTTGGACTATTTAACGTTTAAACCGGGGCTCGAACTGTGGTCGCGTGGGTGAAAGCCACGTATTCTAACCACCTAGACTAGTTTAAATGCTGCAAGAGATTTTACAATCATTTTAATGAATCAAAATTCGAAGCATTTTGCGTATGCGCTGCATTCTTAATATGATACATACGCTTTCATGATGTCGGCATCATGTCACACCAAAATGCGGAGTGAATTAGCTAACAAGCTCCCATAAAATTCATGTCACATCACACTATGAAGTAGATTAGCTAACGAACTCTCATTAAATTTACGTCACAGGAACGAGCAGGTACGAAGAATATAATGAAGACACGTGACGCGCCGTTTTCACGCTGCCAAACTTCATGGTCTGGTCGTAAGAAATAAAACCAAGCTTTGCAAAATCCTTTTAAAATACTTATCTTTCAAACCGAGACTTGAACCGTGGTCGTGTGGGTGAAAGCCACGTATTCTAAACGCCTAGACTATTTTAAATTGCTACAAGAGATTTTACAATCATTTTAATGAATTAAAATTCGAAGCATTTTGCGACCGTGCTGCATTCTAATATGATACATACGCTTTTAAGATGTCGGCATCACGTCACGCCAAAATGTGAAGAGGAATAGCTAACGAACTCCCATAAAACCCACGTCACACCACACTGTGAAGTCGATTAGCTAACGAACTCTCATAAAATTTCCATCACAGGAACAAACAGATACGATGACACAAAGAAGACACGTGACGCGCCGTTTTTACGCTGCCAAAATTCATGGTCTGGTCGTAAAGGAAAAAAGCCAAGCTTTGCAAAATTCTTTTGGACTACTTAACTTTTAAACTGGGACTCGAACTGTGGTCGCGTGGGTAAAAGCCACGTATTCTAATCACCTAGACTAGTTTAAATTGCTGCAAGAGATTTTACAATTATTTTAATGAATCAAAATTTCGTAGCGTTTTGCGACCGCGCTGCATTCTAAATATAATACATACGCTTTTATGATGTCGGCATCACGTCACACCACACTGTGAAGCAGATTAGCTAACAAACTCCCCCAAAATTTTCCGTCATAGTAACGAGTAGATTCGATGAACACATAGAAGACACGTGACGCGCCGTTTTCACGCTGCCAAACTTCATTGCAGTTGCTGCGCCTCGTGCAGTAAGATGGTAGAGTCATCGACGCACACCGAATACTTGTGTGCCTCGCTGTTGCCTCTCGGCACTGGGAGGAAGGTGGCCCGGTCGTCTTGTTCGATCGCCAGCGCGAGTATGCTGAGTGGAGGTAATTCTGCTAATTTAATTGACAAAGTTGCAGATGAACTTGCAAGTCATTTCAAGTTAAAGACGCTAGGCAATGTGGGATTTATTCTTGGCGCTTAGGGTTTAGGGTTCATGGTCTAGACGTAAAGGAATTAAACCAAGCTTTGCAAAATATTTTTGGACTACATAACTTTCAAACCGGGACTCGAACCGTGGTCACGTGGGTGAAAGCCACGTATTCTAATCACCTAGACTAGTTTAAATGCTGCAAGAGATTTTACAATCATTTTTAATGAATCAAAATTCGTAGCATTTTGCGACCGCGCTGCATTCTAAATATGATACACACGCTTTCATGATGTCGGCATCACGTCACAGCACTTTTTAAAGCAGATTAGCAAACGAACCCTCGAAAAATTTACGTCACAGTAACGAGTAGATTCGATGATCACAAAGAAGACACTTGACGCGCCGTTTTCACGCTGCCAAACTTCATGGTCTGGTCGTAAAGGAATAAAACCAAGCTTTGCAGAATTTTTTTGGACTACATAACTTTTAAACCGAGACTTGAACCGTAGTCGCGTGGGTGAAAGCCATGTATCCTAAACGCCTAGACTATTTTAAATTGCTGCAAGAGATTTTACAATCATTTTATTTGAATCATAATTCATAGCATTTTGCGACCGCGCTGCATTCTAAATATAATACATACGCTTTCAAGATGTCGGCATCACGGCACCCCAAAATGTGGAGTGGATTAGCTAACGAGCTCCCATAAAACCCACGTCACACCACACTGTGAAGTCGATTAGCTAACGAACTCTCATAAAATTTCCATCACAGGAACAAACAGATACGATGACACAAAGAAGACACGTGACGCGCCGTTTTTACGCTGCCAAACTTCATGGTCTGGTCGTAAAGGAAAAAAGCCAAGCTTTGCAAAATTCTTTTGGACTACATAACTTTCAAACCGGGACTCGAACCGTGGTCACGTGGGTGAAAGCCACGTATTCTAACCACCTAGACTATTTTAAATGCTGCAAGAAATTTTACAATCATTTTAATGAATCAAAATTCGTAGCATTTTGCGACCGCGCTGCATTCTTAATATGATACATACGCTTTCATGATGTCGGCATCACGTCACACCAACATGTGGAGTGGATTAGCTAACAAGCTCCCATAAAATTCATGTCACACCACACTATGAAGTAGATTAGCTAACGAACTCTCATAAATTTACGTTACAGGAACGAACAGATACGATGACACAAAGAAGACA
>NC_090619.1:261201-271751 GCF_004359215.1 Bremia lactucae
ACGCTAGGCAATGTGGGATTTATTCTTGGCGCTTAGGGTTTAGGGTTCATGGTCTAGACGTAAAGGAATTAAACTAAGCTTTGCAAAATATTTTTGGACTACATAACTTTCAAACCGGGACTCGAACCGTGGTCACGTGGGTGAAAGCCACGTATTCTAATCACCTAGACTAGTTTAAATGCTGCAAGAGATTTTACAACATTTTAATGAATCAAAATTCGTAGCATTTTGCGACCGCGCTGCATTCTAAATATGATACGAACGCTTTCATGATGTCGGCATCTCGTCACAGCACACTTTAAAGCAGATTAGCAAACGAACCCTCGAAAAATTTACGTCACAGTAACGAGTAGATTCGATGAACACAAAGAAGACACTTGACGCGCCGTTTTCACGCTGCCAAACTTCATGGTCTGGTCGTAAAGGAATAAAACCAAGCTTTGCAGAATTTTTTTGGACTACATAACTTTTAAACCGAGACTTGAACCGTAGTCGCGTGGGTGAAAGCCATGTATCCTAAACGCCTAGACTATTTTAAATTGCTGCAAGAGATTTTACAATCATTTTATTTGAATCATATTCTTAGCATTTTGCAACCGCGCTGCATTCTAAATATAATACATACGCTTTCACGATGTCGGCATCACGGCACCCCAAAATGTGGAGTGGATTAGCGAAAGAGCTCCCATAGAACCCACGTCACACCACACTGTGAAGTCGATTAGCTAACGAACTCTCATAAAATTTCCATCACAGGAACAAACAGATACGATGACACAAAGAAGACACGTGACGCGCCGATTTCACGCTGCCAAACTTCATGGTCTAGACGTAAAGGAAAAAAGCCAAGCTTTGCAAAATTCTTTTGGACTACTTAACTTTTAAACTGGGACTCGAACTGTGGTCGCGTGGGTAAAAGCCACGTATTCTAATCACCTAGACTAGTTTAAATTGCTGCAAGAGATTTTACAATTATTTTAATGAATCAAAATTTCGTAGCGTTTTGCGACCGCGCTGCATTCTAAATATGATACATACGCTTTTATGATGTCGGCATCACGTCACACCACACTGTGAAGCAGATTAGCTAACGAACTCTCATAAAATTTTCCGTCACAGTAACGAGTAGATTCGATGAACACATAGAAGACACGTGACGCGCCGTTTTCACGCTGCCAAACTTCATTGCAGTTGCTGCGCCTCGTGCAGTAAGATGGTAGAGTCATCGACGCACACCGAATACTTGTGTGCCTCGCTGTTGCCTCTCGGCACTGGGAGGAAGGTGGCCCGGTCGTCTTGTTCGATCGCCAGCGCGAGTATGCTGAGTGGAGTTAATTCTGCTAATTTAATTGACAAAGTTGCAGATGAACTTGCAAGTCATTTCAAGTTAACGCTAGGCAATGTGGGATTTATTCTTGGCGCTTAGGGTTTAGGGTTCATGGTCTAGACGTAAAGGAATTAAACAAAGCTTTGCAAAATATTTTTGGACTACATAACTTTCAAACCGGGACTCAACCGTGGTCACGTGGGTAAAAGCCACGTATTCTCATCACCTAGACTAGTTTAAATGCTGCAAGAGAGTTTACAATCAATTTAATGAATCAAAATTCGTAGCGTTTTGCGACCGCGCTGCATTCTAAATATGATACATACGTTTTTATGATGTCGGCATCACGTTGCCAAACTTCATGGTCTGGTCGTAAAGAAATAAAACGAAGCTTTGCAAAATTCTTTTAGACTACTTAAATTTTAAACCGAGACTTGAACCGTGTTCGCGTGGGTGAAAGCCACGAATTCTAAACGCCTAGACTATTTTGGAATGCTGCAAGAGGTTTTGCAATCATTTTATTTAAATCTTAAATCGTAGCAGTTTGCGTCCGCAGTGCATTCTGAATATGATTCATACGCTTTCATGATGTATTCGACAATGAAGTTTGGCAGCGTGAAAACGGTGCGTCACGTGTCTTCTTCGTATTCATCGTATCTGCTCCTTACGGTGACGTAAATTTTATGAGAGTTCGTTAGCTAATCTACTTCACAGTAAGGTGTGACGTGACTTTTATGGGAACTCGTTAGCGTACCCACTCCACATTTCGTTGTGACGTGATGCCGACATCATGAAAGCGTATGTATCATATTTAGAATGCAGCGCGGTCGCAAAATGCGACGAATTTTGATACATTAAAATGATTGTAAAATCTCTTGCACCAATTTAAAATAGTCGAGGTGGTTAGGATACGTGGCTTTCACCCACGCGACCACGATTCGAGTCCCGATTTAAAAGTTATTTAGTCCAATTTGTTTTTGCAAAGCTTGGTTTTATTCCTTTACGTCTAGACCATGAAGTGTGGCAGCGTGAAAACGGCGCGTCACGTGTCTTCTTTGTGTTCATCGAATCTACTCGTTACTGTGACGTAAATTTTATGAGAGTTCGTTAGCTAATCTTGTAATGGGCCACCCCGTTACATAAGTAGTTTCGATTAAGTTCAAATGTTACTTAAGTAGGGGTGCTACTTTCGAGGTAGCGGAAGTAGCACGTCGTATTTTAGCTGGTTTAATGGGCTCAGTCCCATTATTAGCCAGTAAGATATAGGCACGTAGATTGAGTGGTTCCCATGAGTCCAGGGAACCATTCGTACTTAGTATAATTTATAGACAAAATATAAAACAGTTAAGAATACTAAACACCTAAGACTTGACTTTTAGGCTTCCTCAAAGCGTTAGAAATAGTGTAAGCTAAGTACGGGTTGTTCTAGCCCCGTCACACCTGGTAGCACTTAGTAGTCCTTCCCATGCCCGAGTTTGGGATGATTCGTCGTACTTTGACGCTCCAGATGTGAGTCTGGAGCACGCGACTTTTCTTCATCTCACTGGTGTTGAGTGGGATGCCCTAAATCGCCTCGCGGCGATATATGGAGAGGCATTCGTTGTGTCGCTGATGAAATCAGCGACCCCTGATAGACAGCGTCTCGCCATACACGACTTCATTGCTCGCGAGCTCGCCGAATCCAACTGGCGAGGTTTAACTCCCTCGCGGACTTCCCAGAACGATGCCGTGAAGATGGAGACCTCCGTCTACTCTGGCGAAGGCAAAGAACGCTTGTCGCTGTCGCGTTGGTTCCGAGAGGTTAACATTGCTATCGCTTCGAGACTTCTCGAGGCTCCTAAAGCGAAGGTCAACTTCCTCCTTCCCCGGCTCACTGGGAAAGCCAAGGAGTGGGCTTTGGGTAAACTCGTTGTGGACGAGTATGCGTTCCCCACTCTGGAAGCCATCCAGAGTTATCTTCGACTCGCCTTCGAGCCGCCACAAGAAGAGAAGTTGGTGCGTTCAAGGTTCCTGTCCTTGAGACAGGGTAAAATGTCCATGCACGACTACGTGCAGATGGCTCGACATCTGGCGTCGTGCATTGTCACGCATCCCATGGACATGTACACACAAGTGAACGTGTTTGTCGATGGCATGCATGAAGGGCAGACTCGCTTATCGCTGGAACCCGCGGAGCCTGCCACGTTAGAGGAGGCTTTCGCTATCGCCCTCCGTGAGGACTTCAGAGTCACCAAGGCCTACACCGAGCCTTCAGTTGTTACCGTTGTCAGATCAGCGGGCCCGGAACCTATGGAGATTGATGCAATTGAGTCTTCGGGTGACCGACGACGTGTTACGTCCTACAAGGGCGACGCCCGTAGCGGACGTCAAATGATCTGCTTTCGATGTCGAAAGCCCGGGACACCGCGCGGCTGAATGCCGCGCGCCAGCGCCGATGTCGGTCCATGCGACGGTCACCCATCATGAGGAAGGTACTCCGCCCACTCGTCCAAAAAACGGACGAGACCAGTAGTGCAGGGCGCCTTACTGGGTTTGAAGGGAGGTCCGGGTCCACCTGTGGCAGCCCGACCTTCCAGCCCATCTGTGCTGCGTGGACGGTAAAATGCCACCACTACGAGTGGTGATTCACGCCTTATTATCGTTAATCTACATGTCGCCGGTATCCGGCGACCTCTACGAGCGCTCCTGGATTCAGGAGCGACAAACAATTTCTTCCGTGAATCTTGCGTGTCAATGCTGCCACCCAGCATCCAGGTCCACGAGGGACCTGGCCAAGTTGTTGTCAAGCTCGCTCACGGGAAACCACACCGCGTGTCGCGGCGCGAAGTGTCGTTGCCGTACACGCTTGACGGCTTTCACAGAAACGACAATTTTTTGGTGATTAAGATGAATTATGCGTTCGATTGCATCCTGGGCATGCCATGGTTGGCACGCTGTAAGCCCCAGATCGACTGGTTAGCCAGATCAGTGAAACGTCAAAGGAAGTTCGACGTCAGCGAAGTGTTCACCCATCTCTTGCTGTATCCAAGTGATTGGCCAAACGTTACAGTCGTGGATCGTGCATCCACGACACCGGCGGTGCACAGAGTGAGCGATGGCCCTCTCTGTACCGCTTATTCGGTGCTCCTACGCACAAGTGACGATGTCTCCTCGCTTCGCAGCGAGGAGTCCGACGCGGTCGAACAGAGGTTCCCGCATGAGAGAGCAGTGGTCGAACAGGTGTTCCCACCTGCATCCATTGTGGTCGAGCAGAGGCTCCCACAAGGGCAAGATGTGGCCGAGCAGGAGCTCGCCACCGAGTGTGACGTGGATGGACAAGAGTCCTCTCGTGCGAACATGATGGTCGAACAGAGATTCCCACATGAGCAAGACGCGGTCGAGCAGGGGCTCCAACACGAGTTCGTGGCGGTCGAGCAGGAACTCCCGTATCATGCGTCGACGGACGAGTATAGGCTACTCCCGTCGCGCTATTTCGACGCGTTGGATGAGGACATCCAGCGTCAAGAGGGGGTGCAGATTTAACACCTGACTGCGGTTTGCCAGCTTCGAGCATAGACTCGAAGCACTATGGGGACGCAAGCTACGAGAACTCAGCGCTGGAATGTGTCCACGTTATTGTGTACGTGGACGGGAGTCCACTAAGGCGCCAATACATTGAGGTCGCGAGTCCACCTCGCGACGCGTCGTCGATTACGAGCCGTCAAGGACTATTGTGGAAGCATTTTCTACGCGACCTCAAGGGAGGCACAGTAGAACAAGTATGTCTGGTCACCAACGGGGTAACCTATGATCCGAATGACGCGCCCTCGAAACGCTGAACAAAAGTCAGCGCGCGAAACAAGATTTGCGTCGCAATCTTGGGAGGCTCTGCGCGAGTCTGGTAACCCTGTCTATGACATTGCTCGAGAGTCCGCAGACGTTTTCCCGGAAAAGATTCCGGCTGAACTTCCTGCTGATCGTGGAGTTCGGCACGGGATTGATCTCGTGCCAGGATCGAAATATTGTGTGACACGCCAGTGGCCGTTGCCTCGAGACCAAGTCGAGGCTATTGATGCATTCTTTGAAGGTCGTTGCAAGGCCGGTCATGTGCGTGAGAGTGTCTCACCCCACTCGAGTCCAACCTTCTGCGTGAAGAAGGCTACGGGAGGCTGGCGTATAGTGCATGCGTTTTAACAAGCTAAACGATGCCACTGTTCCTGCCCAAACGCCTATCCCCAGGAAAGACATGACTCCAAACTCCATGTCAGGTAGCGTCATCTTCAGCGCCATCGATCTGACCGATGACTTCTACCAGATCTTGATGCGACAGAGTGACTTCCACTCCCTGCGGTGAGTACCGCGAGTGGTATGCTATGGGAGTGGCTGGTGATGCCACAAGGATTCATTAAATACTTTATGAAAATTTTCATCGTCAACAACAGACCAAGAAGTTGCAAAACATCAAAAAGCAAAAGAGTGTTTGGAAAAAGCGAACGCACCAGACACTAGTCGCGCTGAGGGCAACCTCAGTGCTGTCCAAGTTCACCTTCAACACCTGAAGCAGGTGTTTCAAGTCATGCAGGATGACAAGTTATATGCAAACATGAAGAAGTGTCTATTCTGTGCACCGGAGATTCCGGTGCTGGGTTTCTACGTGAGTAAATCGGGAGTTCGAGCCGATCCAGAAAAGGTGTCGTCAATCTGTTCTTGGCCCACACCCAAGAATCCTACGGATTAGCGTCAATGGCTCGGTCTAGCTAATTACTTGAAAAGGACACAAAGGATTCCGCCGATTCTTTACAGCCTCTGTCATCACTTCTGAAGAAAGACGCCACGTGGTCGTGGCGTCCCGAGCATCAAGCTGCCTTTGACGCAGTGAAGAAGAGCCTGGCGTCAGCGCCAGTGTTGGTACTCCCTGACGACACCAAGCCGTTTCACGTGGTGTGTGATGCAAGTGACTTTGCAATTGGTTGCGCCCTCATGCAGTTTGATCATGAGGGCCGTGGAAGAGTCGTGAGTTACCAATCACGACAGATGAAGCCGGCGGAGAAGAACTATCCGGTTCACGATAAGAAGCTATTAGCTATGCGCTACGCACTCATCAAGTTTCGTGTCCACCTACTGGGCGAACTCACGTTCGCTCTGTATACTGATCATGCATCGCTGCGTACTGCAATGAAGAGCCCACACCTATCACAGCGGATGGCACGGTGGCTCTCTTTCTTCTCCGAGTACAACTTCGTCGTGCACTACAAGCCAGGCAAGACTATCAATCTTGCTGACGCACTGTGACGACATCCAGATTATGATCCTCGTATGGTACTGAGTCGTCAGGCAACTGACGACGACGATGAAGACGATCGATGTGCGACGTGTGTGTCGTTGAATCTAACTCGGGTCACTCCCGAGTTATGCCTTTTCGATGAAATCGTCGCGGCTTACGCGAACGATCCGGATAACGCGGACATTATTGCCTATCTGCGCGCTCCCAGTGATACTGCACTGGGAGCTCTTACGCGAACGAAGCGTGAACACATTGAACGATACAGTATGGATGGTGATTTGCTGTTATACAGCATCGATAAATTTGATGCACCTCGAACGGTGATTGCGAATGACTTGAATTTACCTGCTCGTATCATCCACGAGTACCATGATGCACCAATTAGCGGTCATCTGGGCCGCGAAAAGACATTCGCGGCTGTCTCACGTGACTTCTTCTGGCCCCACATGTACAAATGGGTTCGAAACTGGATTCGCACCTGCAAAATATGTCAGCGAGTGAAGCCATCTCCATCGTCGCAGGCACCCCTGTGACCTCTGCCGATTGCGTCTGGGGCTTGGCGCTCGGTTTCAATGGCTTTATCTTCGGGCTTGCACCCGATGGCCAAGACCGAACGGATATTTTGGTCTTTGTGGACAGATCTAGCAAAATTGACACATCTGGTGCCTGTTCATGCAACGATCACCGCGGCTGAGACCGCGGTGCACTTCATTGACGCTGTTTTTCGCCATCACGGTCTACCAGACAACATAGTCTCGGACCGTGATCCTCGTTTCACATCGGCGTTTTGGACGTCAATTTTCGAGTTGATTGGTACGAAGCTGCAAATGTCGACAGCAGCCATCTGTTTCCGTATGGGCAAACAGAGGGAGTTAATCGGGTCCTCGAAGATGTTCTTCGAAGTTACGCTACTTCCTTTACGAGTTGGAGTGTTTTTTTGCCACTCGCTGAGTTTGCACTTAACAACGCGGTTCACGCGTGAACGGGGTTGACGCCATTTTTTGCGAATTCGGCCCGTCATCCTCGTGTACCTACGCTTCTTACCATGGGTCAAACCACGGCTCTTCGTGGCTCCACTCTGGCGGGGGGGGCGGGAAGTGATAGTGGTAAACAACGGTCGAGTGCAGCTCACGGTATTCTGAGCGCGAATGTTGTCACCCAATCCGAGATGAAGTCCTCTGTTTTGACGCCACGTGACGTGGCGTCCCCGCTAGCTCAATGGGCTGCACAGACGTTGATTGACCCTTCTTCGGGTATGCAAAGACCTCAAGCCAACTACGCGCGGATTGAATCGGTGCGACCAATTGATGACATGGCTGTGTCAGAGTTTATACTCCAACGTCAACCCATCACGAGGTTTGTACGCGATACTCCTCGATCTGCAGTGGATAGACAGAAAGCGAATGCAGACAAACATGGCAGAAAAAACATGAGTACCTTCAAGAAGGGTGATCGTGTATTGTTATCTACTAAAGGCCTACACGATTCTGCAGTAACCAATCTCGGTGCGAGCAAACTCGCGCCACGTTTCATCGGCCCATTCACGGTACTCAAGGCAATCGGCGACGCATACACGCTGGACATCCCTTCGTCACTGCGACTTCACCCGACGTTTTACGTCGGGCGGCTCAAGGAGTATCGTCCAGCTACGCTTCACGAGTTGGCTCCGTCCTCGGAGTCAAAGGCTCATAGGTCGACCTTCCCTCTCGCCTTGCTCGACGCGCCAGCGACATCGGACGCGGCTGCGTCCCAGTCTACGCGTGCCCAAGAACCTGGCGTTCCAAGTTCCGCATCCGTTCAAGCAGCTCGCGGTTCGACTGTCGATCCTCGCTCGCTGGTTTCTCAGCCCGCGCAGCTCGATCAAAGGCAGCTTCAGCTTCCAGCTGGGCATCGGCAGCCTTGTTCACAGCCGCATCTACATCGTCCTGGGCAACCAGGACGCCAGCATTACCATCGCGAGGGAGCACCGCCGCTTGTGGACGCTGAAGGTCAGAAGCGCTGGATCGTGGAACGTTTGTTAGGTCACGAGGACCCTCGTCGCGAAACGACATCGTCGCGACTCCATGCGCGCGCGGTTCCAACCGCGCGCAAGTATCGTGTACGTTGGCTCGGGTTTCCACCCGAGCAGGATACGTGGGGACCGCGCTCTTCGCTCCTTGAGACGTTCCAGACGTCGTTCGGGCATACGAGTCCGTGCATACGCTTAGTTCAGATTAGGTCGACGACCTAAGTGTTCTCGCGGTGAGTGAGGACGAGACGAACGACTACTGTGTCGTGGTGAAGCGTCACCATGACGACGAGACCAATAGCGATTGCGAGAATGTCGTGGTGAAACATCACGACGACGACGAGAGGAAGAGTGACGACGAGAACGTCGTGGTGAACATGTGTCACCACGACCACGCGAACGAGAACGTCGTGGCGAGCGCGTGGTACCACGACCGTTCTCGCATACCTACTCGCGCTGCACACCGACTTAGTGTTCGGCGTGGATATCTTCGCGATTAGCAAGCCACTGCTGAAAGCTCCTTCCGTCTTCAAGCATCCGGTTCCTCCGCCGGATGAACGCGCACCAAGAATGCTGGAGCGATTCGTACGAGATGCCATCAAGACTCTTCCCGCGTAATCCACGGAAACGCTGGAAGTAATCCTGCATCGTTTTAAGAGAGTCCGGAGCTCGAGCTCAGGACAAGTCGTATAGCGCCCAAGGGATCAGGTGCTGATCCATCACGTGGTCTATCGAACTCCCGCTGACAGTGCCCGGGAGTGCTGTGGTGTTGGCGTTCGCGTCTTCAGTCATCGTATGGTTTGAGCGGCCGTTAGGGTCTTGTAGTTGAGCACTCACGGTGTCTGAGTGCTGTCTTGAGAAGGGGGTGATGTAATGGGCCGCCCCGTTACATCAGTAGTTTTGATTAAGTTTACATGTTACTAAAGTGGGGGTGCTACTTCGAGGAAACGAAATTGCAGGTCGTATTTTAGCTGGTTTAATGGGCTCAGTCCCATTATTAGCCAATAAGATATAGGCACGTAGATTGAGTGGTTCCCATGAGTCCAAAATAACCATTCGTACTTAGGATGTCTAAGAGACAAAATATAAACAGAGTTAAAAATACAAAACAACTAAGACTTGGGCTTTGAGGCTTCCGCAAAGCGTTAGAAATAGTGTAAGCTAAGTACGGGTTGTTCTAGCCCCGTTACGAATCTACTTCACAGTGTGGTGTGACGTGAATTTTATGGGAGTTCGTTAGCCAATCCACACCACATTTTGGTGTGACGTAATGCCGACATCTTAAAAACGTATGTATCATATGTAGAATGCAGCGCAGTCGCAAAATGCTACGAATTTTGATTCATTAAAATGATTGTAAAATCTCTTGCAGCAATATAAAATATTCTAGGTGGTTAGAATACGTGGCTTTCACCCACACGACCACGGTTCGAGTCCCGGTTTGAAAGTTAAGTAGTCCAAAAGAATTTTGCAAAGCTTGGTTTTATTCCTTAACGTCTAGACCATAAAGTTTGACAGCGTGAAAACGGCGCGTCACGTGTCTTCTTTGTGTCGACGTATCTTTTTGTTCCTGTGATGGAAATTTTATGAGAGTTCGTTAGTTAATCGACTTCACAGTGTGGTGTGACGTGGGTTCTATGGGAGCTCTTTAGCTAATCCACTCCACAATTTGGTGTGACGCGATGCCGACATCTTGAAAGCGTATGAATTATATCTAGAATGCAGCGCGGTCGCAAAATGCTACGAATTATGATTCAAATAAAATGTTTGTAAAATCTCTTGCAGCAATTTAAAATAGTCTAGGCGTTTAGGATACGTAGCTTTCACCCACGCAACCACGGTTCAAGTCCCGGTTGAAAAGTGATGTAGTCCAAAAGAATTTTGCAAAGCTTGGTTTTTTTCTTTTACGACCAGACAATGAAGTATGGCAGCGTGAAAACGGTGCGTCACGT
>NC_090619.1:292047-294995 GCF_004359215.1 Bremia lactucae
GAGCTCCCATAGAACCCACGTCACACCACACTGTGAAGTCGATTAGCTAACGAACTCTCATAAAATTTCCATCACAGGAACAAACAGATACGATGACACAAAGAAGACACGTGACGCGCCGATTTCACGCTGCCAAACTTCATGGTCTAGACGTAAAGGAAAAAAGCCAAGCTTTGCAAAATTCTTTTGGACTACTTAACTTTTAAACCGGGACTCGAACCGTGGTCACGTGGGTGAAAGCCACGTATTCTAATCACCTAGACTAGTTTAAATGCTGCAAGAGATTTTAGATCATTTTAATGAATCAAAATTCGTAGCATTTTGCGACCGCGCTGCATTCTAAATATGATACGCACGCTTTCATGATGTCGGCATCACGTCACAGCACACTTTAAAGCAGATTAGCAAACGAACCCTCGAAAAATTTACGTCACAGTAACGAGTAGATTCGATGAACACAAAGAAGACACTTGACGCGCCGTTTTCACGCTGCCAAACTTCATGGTCTGGTCGTAAAGGAATAAAACCAAGCTTTGCATAATTTTTTTGGACTACATAACTTTTAAACCGAGACTTGAACCGTAGTCGCGTGGGTGAAAGCCATGTATCCTGAACGCCTAGACTATTTTAAATTGCTGCAAGAGATTTTACAATCATTTTATTTGAATCATATTCGTAGCATTTTGCGACCGCGCTGCATTCTAGATATAATACATACGCTTTCAAGATGTCGGCATCACGTCACACTAAATTGTGGAGTGGATTAGCTAACGAGCTCCCATAGAACTCACGTCACACCACACTGTGAAGTCGATTAGCTAACTAACTTTCGTAAAATTTCCGTCACAGGAACAAACAGATACGATGACACAAAGAAGACACGTGACGCGCCGTTTTTACGCTGCCAAACTTCATGGTCTGGTCGTAAAGGAAAAAAGCCAAGCTTTGCAAAATTCTTTTGGACTACTTAACTTTTAAACTGGGATTCGAACTGTGGTCGCGTGGGTAAAAGCCACGTATTCTAATCACTAGACTAGTTTAAATTGCTGCAAGAGATTTTACAATTATTTTAATGAATCAAAATTTCGTAGCGTTTTGCGACCGCGCTGCATTCTAAATATGATACATACGCTTTTATGATGTCGGCATCACGTCACACCACACTGTGAAGCAGATTAGCTAACAAACTCCCCTAAAATTTTCCGTCACAGTAACGAGTAGATTCGATGAACACATAGAAGACACGTGACGCGCCGTTTTCACGCTGCCAAACTTCATTGCAGTTGCTGCGCCTCGTGCAGTAAGATGGTAGAGTCATCGACGCACACCGAATACTTGTGTGCCTCGCTGTTGCCTCTCGGCACTGGGAGGAAGGTGGCCCGGTCGTCTTGTTCGATCGCCAGCGCGAGTATGCTGAGTGGAGGTAATTCTGCTAATTTAATTGACAAAGTTGCAGATGAACTTGCAAGTCATTTCAAGTTAACGCTAGGCAATGTGGGATTTATTCTTGGCGCTTAGGGTTTAGGGTTCATGGTCTAGACGTAAAGGAATTAAGCTAAGCTTTGCAAAATATTTTTGGACTACATAACTTTCAAACCGGGACTCGAACCGTGGTCACGTGGGTGAAAGCCACGTATTCTAATCACCTAGACTAGTTTAAATGCTGCAAGAGATTTTACAACATTTTAATGAATCAAAATTTGTAGCATTTTGCGACCGCGCTGCATTCTAAATATGATACGAACGCTTTCATGATGTCGGCATCTCGTCACAGCACACTTTAAAGCAGATTAGCAAACGAACCCTCGAAAAATTTACGTCACAGTAACGAGTAGATTCGATGAACACAAAGAAGACACTTGACGCGCCGTTTTCACGCTGCCAAACTTCATGGTCTGGTCGTAAAGGAATAAAACCAAGCTTTGCAGAATTTTTTTGGACTACATAACTTTTAAACCGAGACTTGAACCGTAGTCGCGTGGGTGAAAGCCATGTATCCTAAACGCCTAGACTATTTTAAATTGCTGCAAGAGATTTTACAATCATTTTATTTGAATCATATTCTTAGCATTTTGCAACCGCGCTGCATTCTAAATATAATACATACACTTTCACGATGTCGGCATCACGGCACCCCAAAATGTGGAGTGGATTAGCTAACGAGCTCCCATAAAACTCTCGTCACACCACACTGTGAAGTAGATTAGCTAACGAACTCTCATAAAATTTACGTCACAGGAACGAACAGATACGATGACACAAAGAAGACACGTGACGCGCCGATTTCACGCTGCCAAACTTCATGGTCTAGACGTAAAGGAAAAAAGCCAAGCTTTGCAAAATTCTTTTGGACTACTTAACTTTTAAACTGGGACTCGAACTGTGGTCGCGTGGGTGAAAGCCACGTATTCTAAACGCCAAGACTAGTTTAAATTGCTGCAAGAGACTTTACAATCATTTTATTTGAATCATAATTCGTAGCATTTTGCGACCGCGCTGCATTCTAGATATAATACGAACGCTTTCATGATGTCGGCATCACGTCACAGCACACTTTAAAGCAGATTAGCAAACGAACCCTCGAAAAATTTACGTCACAGTAACGAGTAGATTCGATGAACACAAAGAAGACACTTGACGCGCCGTTTTCACGCTGCCAAACTTCATGGTCTGGTCGTAAAGGAATAAAACCAAGCTTTGCAGAATTTTTTTGGACTACATAACTTTTAAACCGAGACTTGAACCGTAGTCGCGTGGGTGAAAGCCATGTATCCTAAACGCCTAGACTATTTTAAATTGCTGCAAGAGATTTTACAATCATTTTATTTGAATCATAATTCGTAGCATTTTGCGACCGCGCTGCATTCTAGATATAATACATACGCTTTCAAGATGTCGGCATCACGTCACACCAAATTGTGGAGTGGATTAGCTAACGAGCTCCCATA
>NC_090619.1:297128-305385 GCF_004359215.1 Bremia lactucae
AGATGAATTATGCGTTCGATTGCATCCTGGGCATGCCATGGTTGGCACGCTGTAAGCCCCAGATCGACTGGTTAGCCAGATCAGTGAAACGTCAAAGGAAGTTCGACGTCAGCGAAGTGTTCACCCATCTCTTGCTGTATCCAAGTGATTGGCCAAACGTTACAGTCGTGGATCGTGCATCCACGACACCGGCGGTGCACAGAGTGAGCGATGGCCCTCTCTGTACCGCTTATTCGGTGCTCCTACGCACAAGTGACGATGTCTCCTCGCTTCGCAGCGAGGAGTCCGACGCGGTCGAACAGAGGTTCCCGCATGAGAGAGCAGTGGTCGAACAGGTGTTCCCACCTGCATCCATTGTGGTCGAGCAGAGGCTCCCACAAGGGCAAGATGTGGCCGAGCAGGAGCTCGCCACCGAGTGTGACGTGGATGGACAAGAGTCCTCTCGTGCGAACATGATGGTCGAACAGAGATTCCCACATGAGCAAGACGCGGTCGAGCAGGGGCTCCAACACGAGTTTGTGGCGGTCGAGCAGGAACTCCCGTATCATGCGTCGACGGACGAGTATAGGCTACTCCCGTCGCGCTATTTCGACGCGTTGGATGAGGACATCCAGCGTCAAGAGGGGGTGCAGATTTAACACCTGACTGCGGTTTGCCAGCTTCGAGCATAGACTCGAAGCACTATGGGGACGCAAGCTACGAGAACTCAGCGCTGGAATGTGTCCACGTTATTGTGTACGTGGACGGGAGTCCACTAAGGCGCCAATACATTGAGGTCGCGAGTCCACCTCGCGACGCGTCGTCGATTACGAGCCGTCAAGGACTATCGTGGAAGCATTTTCTACGCGACCTCAAGGGAGGCACAGTAGAACAAGTATGTCTGGTCACCAACGGGGTAACCTATGATCCGAATGACGCGCCCTCGAAACGCTGAACAAAAGTCAGCGCGCGAAACAAGATTTGCGTCGCAATCTTGGGAGGCTCTGCGCGAGTCTGGTAACCCTGTCTATGACATTGCTCGAGAGTCCGCAGACGTTTTCCCGGAAAAGATTCCGGCTGAACTTCCTGCTGATCGTGGAGTTCGGCACGGGATTGATCTCGTGCCAGGATCGAAATATTGTGTGACACGCCAGTGGCCGTTGCCTCGAGACCAAGTCGAGGCTATTGATGCATTCTTTGAAGGTCGTCGCAAGGCCGGTCATGTGCGTGAGAGTGTCTCACCCCACTCGAGTCCAACCTTCTGCGTGAAGAAGGCTACGGGAGGCTGGCGTATAGTGCATGCGTTTTAACAAGCTAAACGATGCCACTGTTCCTGCCCAAACGCCTATCCCCAGGAAAGACATGACTCCAAACTCCATGTCAGGTAGCGTCATCTTCAGCGCCATCGATCTGACCGATGACTTCTACCAGATCTTGATGCGACAGAGTGACTTCCACTCCCTGCGGTGAGTACCGCGAGTGGTATGCTATGGGAGTGGCTGGTGATGCCACAAGGATTCATTAAATACTTTATGAAAATTTTCATCGTCAACAACAGACCAAGAAGTTGCAAAAGATCAAAAAGCAAAAGAGTGTTTGGAAAAAGCGAACGCACCAGACACTAGTCGCGCTGAGGGCAACCTCAGTGCTGTCCAAGTTCACCTTCAACACCTGAAGCAGGTGTTTCAAGTCATGCAGGATGACAAGTTATATGCAAACATGAAGAAGTGTCTATTCTGTGCACCGGAGATTCCGGTGCTGGGTTTCTACGTGAGTAAATCGGGAGTTCGAGCCGATCCAGAAAAGGTGTCGTCAATCTGTTCTTGGCCCACACCCAAGAATCCTACGGATTAGCGTCAATGGCTCGGTCTAGCTAATTACTTGAAAAGGACACAAAGGATTCCGCCGATTCTTTACAGCCTCTGTCATCACTTCTGAAGAAAGACGCCACGTGGTCGTGGCGTCCCGAGCATCAAGCTGCCTTTGACGCAGTGAAGAAGAGCCTGGCGTCAGCGCCAGTGTTGGTACTCCCTGACGACACCAAGCCGTTTCACGTGGTGTGTGATGCAAGTGACTTTGCAATTGGTTGCGCCCTCATGCAGTTTGATCATGAGGGCCGTGGAAGAGTCGTGAGTTACCAATCACGACAGATGAAGCCGGCGGAGAAGAACTATCCGGTTCACGATAAGAAGCTATTAGCTATGCGCTACGCACTCATCAAGTTTCGTGTCCACCTACTGGGCGAACTCACGTTCGCTCTGTATACTGATCATGCATCGCTGCGTACTGCAATGAAGAGCCCACACCTATCACAGCGGATGGCACGGTGGCTCTCTTTCTTCTCCGAGTACAACTTCGTCGTGCACTACAAGCCAGGCAAGACTATCAATCTTGCTGACGCACTGTGACGACATCCAGATTATGATCCTCGTATGGTACTGAGTCGTCAGGCAACTGACGACGACGATGAAGACGATCGATGTGCGACGTGTGTGTCGTTGAATCTAACTCGGGTCACTCCCGAGTTATGCCTTTTCGATGAAATCGTCGCGGCTTACGCGAACGATCCGGATTACGCGGACATTATTGCCTATCTGCGCGCTCCCAGTGATACTGCACTGGGAGCTCTTACGCGAACGAAGCGTGAACACATTGAACGATACAGTATGGATGGTGATTTGCTGTTATACAGCATCGATAAATTTGATGCACCTCGAACGGTGATTGCGAATGACTTGAATTTACCTGCTCGTATCATCCACGAGTACCATGATGCACCAATTAGCGGTCATCTGGGCCGCGAAAAGACATTCGCGGCTGTCTCACGTGACTTCTTCTGGCCCCACATGTACAAATGGGTTCGAAACTGGATTCGCACCTGCAAAATATGTCAGCGAGTGAAGCCATCTCCATCGTCGCAGGCACCCCTGTGACCTCTGCCGATTGCGTCTGGGGCTTGGCGCTCGGTTTCAATGGACTTTATCTTCGGGCTTGCACCCGATGGCCAAGACCGAACGGATATTTTGGTCTTTGTGGACAGATCTAGCAAAATTGACACATCTGGTGCCTGTTCATGCAACGATCACCGCGGCTGAGACCGCGGTGCACTTCATTGACGCTGTTTTTCGCCATCACGGTCTACCAGACAACATAGTCTCGGACCGTGATCCTCGTTTCACATCGGCGTTTTGGACGTCAATTTTCGAGTTGATTGGTACGAAGCTGCAAATGTCGACAGCAGCCATCTGTTTCCGTATGGGCAAACAGAGGGAGTTAATCGGGTCCTCGAAGATGTTCTTCGAAGTTACGCTACTTCCTTTACGAGTTGGAGTGTTTTTTTGCCACTCGCTGAGTTTGCACTTAACAACGCGGTTCACGCGTGAACGGGGTTGACGCCATTTTTTGCGAATTCGGCCCGTCATCCTCGTGTACCTACGCTTCTTACCATGGGTCAAACCACGGCTCTTCGTGGCTCCACTCTGGCGGGGGGGGCGGGAAGTGATAGTGGTAAACAACGGTCGAGTGCAGCTCACGGTATTCTGAGCGCGAATGTTGTCACCCAATCCGAGATGAAGTCCTCTGTTTTGACGCCACGTGACGTGGCGTCCCCGCTAGCTCAATGGGCTGCACAGACGTTGATTGACCCTTCTTCGGGTATGCAAAGACCTCAAGCCAACTACGCGCGGATTGAATCGGTGCGACCAATTGATGACATGGCTGTGTCAGAGTTTATACTCCAACGTCAACCCATCACGAGGTTTGTACGCGATACTCCTCGATCTGCAGTGGATAGACAGAAAGCGAATGCAGACAAACATGGCAGAAAAAACATGAGTACCTTCAAGAAGGGTGATCGTGTATTGTTATCTACTAAAGGCCTACACGATTCTGCAGTAACCAATCTCGGTGCGAGCAAACTCGCGCCACGTTTCATCGGCCCATTCACGGTACTCAAGGCAATCGGCGACGCATACACGCTGGACATCCCTTCGTCACTGCGACTTCACCCGACGTTTTACGTCGGGCGGCTCAAGGAGTATCGTCCAGCTACGCTTCACGAGTTGGCTCCGTCCTCGGAGTCAAAGGCTCATAGGTCGACCTTCCCTCTCGCCTTGCTCGACGCGCCAGCGACATCGGACGCGGCTGCGTCCCAGTCTACGCGTGCCCAAGAACCTGGCGTTCCAAGTTCCGCATCCGTTCAAGCAGCTCGCGGTTCGACTGTCGATCCTCGCTCGCTGGTTTCTCAGCCCGCGCAGCTCGATCAAAGGCAGCTTCAGCTTCCAGCTGGGCATCGGCAGCCTTGTTCACAGCCGCATCTACATCGTCCTGGGCAACCAGGACGCCAGCATTACCATCGCGAGGGAGCACCGCCGCTTGTGGACGCTGAAGGTCAGAAGCGCTGGATCGTGGAACGTTTGTTAGGTCACGAGGACCCTCGTCGCGAAACGACATCGTCGCGACTCCATGCGCGCGCGGTTCCAACCGCGCGCAAGTATCGTGTACGTTGGCTCGGGTTTCCACCCGAGCAGGATACGTGGGGACCGCGCTCTTCGCTCCTTGAGACGTTCCAGACGTCGTTCGGGCATACGAGTCCGTGCATACGCTTAGTTCAGATTAGGTCGACGACCTAAGTGTTCTCGCGGTGAGTGAGGACGAGACGAACGACTACTGTGTCGTGGTGAAGCGTCACCATGACGACGAGACCAATAGCGATTGCGAGAATGTCGTGGTGAAACATCACGACGACGACGAGAGGAAGAGTGACGACGAGAACGTCGTGGTGAACATGTGTCACCACGACCACGCGAACGAGAACGTCGTGGCGAGCGCGTGGTACCACGACCGTTCTCGCATACCTACTCGCGCTGCACACCGACTTAGTGTTCGGCGTGGATATCTTCGCGATTAGCAAGCCACTGCTGAAAGCTCCTTCCGTCTTCAAGCATCCGGTTCCTCCGCCGGATGAACGCGCACCAAGAATGCTGGAGCGATTCGTACGAGATGCCATCAAGACTCTTCCCGCGTAATCCACGGAAACGCTGGAAGTAATCCTGCATCGTTTCAAGAGAGTCCGGAGCTCGAGCTCAGGACAAGTCGTATAGCGCCCAAGGGATCAGGTGCTGATCCATCACGTGGTCTATCGAACTCCCGCTGACAGTGCCCGGGAGTGCTGTGGTGTTGGCGTTCGCGTCTTCAGTCATCGTATGGTTTGAGCGGCCGTTAGGGTCTTGTAGTTGAGCACTCACGGTGTCTGAGTGCTGTCTTGAGAAGGGGGTGATGTAATGGGCCGCCCCGTTACATCAGTAGTTTTGATTAAGTTTACATGTTACTAAAGTGGGGGTGCTACTTCGAGGAAACGAAATTGCAGGTCGTATTTTAGCTGGTTTAATGGGCTCAGTCCCATTATTAGCCAATAAGATATAGGCACGTAGATTGAGTGGTTCCCATGAGTCCAAAATAACCATTCGTACTTAGGATGTCTAAGAGACAAAATATAAACAGAGTTAAAAATACAAAACAACTAAGACTTGGGCTTTGAGGCTTCCGCAAAGCGTTAGAAATAGTGTAAGCTAAGTACGGGTTGTTCTAGCCCCGTTTCGAATCTACTTCACAGTGTGGTGTGACGTGAATTTTATGGGAGTTCGTTAGCCAATCCACACCACATTTTGGTGTGACGTAATGCCGACATCTTAAAAACGTATGTATCATATGTAGAATGCAGCGCAGTCGCAAAATGCTACGAATTTTGATTCATTAAAATGATTGTAAAATCTCTTGCAGCAATATAAAATATTCTAGGTGGTTAGAATACGTGGCTTTCACCCACACGACCACGGTTCGAGTCCCGGTTTGAAAGTTAAGTAGTCCAAAAGAATTTTGCAAAGCTTGGTTTTATTCCTTAACGTCTAGACCATAAAGTTTGACAGCGTAAAAACGGCGCGTCACGTGTCTTCTTTGTGTCGACGTATCTTTTTGTTCCTGTGATGGAAATTTTATGAGAGTTCGTTAGTTAATCGACTTCACAGTGTGGTGTGACGTGGGTTCTATGGGAGCTCTTTAGCTAATCCACTCCACAATTTGGTGTGACGCGATGCCGACATCATGAAAGCGTATGAATTATATCTAGAATGCAGCGCGGTCGCAAAATGCTACGAATTATGATTCAAATAAAATGTTTGTAAAATCTCTTGCAGCAATTTAAAATAGTCTAGGCGTTTAGGATACGTAGCTTTCACCCACGCAACCACGGTTCAAGTCCCGGTTGAAAAGTGATGTAGTCCAAAAGAATTTTGCAAAGCTTGGTTTTATTCTTTTACGACCAGACAATGAAGTATGGCAGCGTGAAAACGGTGCGTCACGTGAATTCTTTGTGTCATCGTATCTGTTCTTTCCTTTGACGTAAATTTTATGAGAGTTCATTAGCTATTCTACTTCACAGTGTGGTGTGACGTGAATTTTATGGGAGCCCGTTCGATAATATACTCCACATTTTGGTGTGACGTGATGCTGACATCATGAAAGCGTATGTATCATATGTAGAATGCAGCGCGGTCGCAAAATGCTACGAATTTTGATTCATTAAAATGATTGGAAATTATCTTGCAGCAGTTTAAAATAGTCTAGGCGTTTAGGATACGTGGCTTTCACCCACGCGACCACGTTCGAGTCCCAGTTTGAAAGTTAAGTAGTCCAAAAGAATTTGCAAAGCTTGGTTTTATTCCTTTACGTCTAGACCATGAAGTTTGGCAGCGTGAAAACGGCGCGTCACGTGTCTTCTTTGTGTCATCGTATCTGTTCGTTCCTGTGACGTAAATTTTATGAGAGTTCGTTAGCTAATCGACTTCACAGTGTGGTGTGACGTGAGTTTTATGGGAGCTCGTTAGCTAATCCACTCCACATTTTGGTGTGACGTGATGCCGACATCTTGAAAGCGTATGTATTATATTTAGAATGCAGCGCGGTTGCAAAATGCTACTATTAATGATTCAAATAAAATGATTGTAAAATCTCTTGCAGCAATTTAAAATAGTCTAGGCGTTCAGGATACATGGCTTTCACCCACGCGACCACGGTTCGAGTCCCAGTTTAAAAGTTAAGTAGTCCAAAAGAATTTTGCAAAGCTTGGTTTTATTCCTTCACGTCTAGACCATGAAGTTTGGCAGCGTGAAAACGGCGCGTCACGTGTCTTCTTTGTGTTCATCGAATCTACTCGTTACTGTGACGTAAATTTTAGGAGAGTTTGTTTGCTAATCTGCTTTAAAGTGTGGTGTGACGTGATGCCGACATCATGAAAGCGTTTGTATCATATTTAGAATGCAGCGCGGTCGCAAAATGCTACGAAATTTGATTCATTCAAATGATTGGAAATTCTCTTGCAGCAATTTAAACTAGTCTAGGTGGTTAGAATACGTGGCTTTCACCCACGCGACCACGGTTCAAGCCCCGGTTTAAACGTTAAGTAGTCCAAAAGAATTTTGCATAGCTTGGTTTTATTCCTTTACGTCTAGACCATGAAGTTTGGCAGCGTGAAAACGGCGAGTCACGTATCTTCTTCGTGTCATCGTATCTGTTCGTTCCTGTGACGTAAATTTTACGAGAGCTCGTTAGCAAATCGACTTCACAGTGTGGTGTGACGTGAGTTTTACGGGAGCTCGTTAGCTAATCCACTCCACATTTTGGGGTGACGTGATGCCGACATCTTGAAAGCGTATGTATTATATTTAGAATGCAGCGCGGTTGCAAAATGCTACTATTAATGATTCAAATAAAATGATTGTAAAATCTCTTGCAGCAATTTAAAATAGTCTAGGCGTTCAGGATACGTGGCTTTCACCCACGCGACCACGGTTCGAGTCCCAGTTTAAAAGTTAAGTAGTCCAAAAGAATTTTGCAAAGCTTGGTTTTATTCCTTTACGTCTAGACCATGAAGTTTGGCAGCGTGAAAACGGCGCGTCACGTGTCTTCTTTGTGTTCATCGAATCTACTAGTTACTGTGACGTAAATTTTAGGAGAGTTTGTTTGCTAATCTGCTTTAAAGTGTGGTGTGACGTGATTCCGACATCATGAAAGCTTTTGTATCATATTTAGAATGCAGCGCGGTCGCAAAATGCTACGAAATTTGATTCATTAAAATGATTGTAAAATCTCTTGGAGCAATTTAAACTAGTCTAGGTGGTTAGAATACGTGGCTTTCACCCACGTGACCACGGTTCGAGTCCCGGTTTGAAAGTTATGTAGTCCAAAAGAATTTTGCAAAGCTTGGTTTTATTCCTTTACG
>NC_090619.1:307891-312265 GCF_004359215.1 Bremia lactucae
GGGAGCTCGTTAGCTAATCCACTCCACATTTTGGTGTGACGTGATGCCGACATCTTGAAAGCGTATGTATTATATTAGGATGCAGCGCTTTGCAAAATGCTACGAATTATGATTCAAATAAAATGATTGTAAAATCTCTTGCAGCAATTAAAAATAGTCAAGGCGTTCAGGATACATGGCTTTCACCCACGCGACCACGGTTCGAGTCCCAGTTTAAAAGTTAAGTAGTCCAAAAGAATTTTGCAAAGCTTGGTTTTATTCTTTTACGATCCAGACAATGAAGTATGGCAGCGTGAAAACGGTGCGTCACGTGACTTCTTTGTGTCATCGCATCTGTTCTTTCCTGTGACGTAAATTTTATGAGAGTTCATTAGCTATTCTACTTTACAGTGTGGTGTGACGTGAGTTTTATGGGAGCTCGTTAGCTAATCCACTCCACTTTTTGGTGTGACGTGATGCCGACATCTTGAAAGCGTATGTATCATAATTAAAATGCAGCGCGATTGCAAAATGCTACGAATTATGACTTAAATAAAATGATTGTAAAATTTCTTGCGGCAATTTAAAATAGTCTAGGCGTTTAGAATACGTGTCTTTCACCCACACGACCACGGTTCAAGTCTTGGTTTGAAAGATAAGTAGTTTAAAAGAATTTTGCAAAGCTTGGTTTTATTTCTTTACGACCAGACCATGAAGTTTGGCAGCGTGAAAACAGCGCGTCACGTGTCTTCATTATATTCTTCGTACCTGCTCGTTACTGTGACGTAAATTTTATTAGAGTTCGTTTGCTAATCTACTTTTTAGTGTGGTGTGACGTGATGCCGACATCATGAAAGCGTTTGTATCATATTTAGAATGCAGCGCGGTCGCAAAATGCTACGAAATTTGATTCATTAAAATGATTGTAAAATCTCTTGCAGCAATTTAAACTAGTCTAGGTGGTTAGAATACGTGGCTTTTACCCACGCGACCACGGTTCAAGCCCCAGTTTAAACGTTAAGTAGTCCAAAAGAATTTTGCAAAACTTTGTTTTATTCCTTTACGTCTAGACCATGAAGTTTGGCAGCGTGAAAACGGCGAGTGACGTGTCTTCTTTGTGTCATCGTATCTGTTTGTTCTTGTGACGTATATTTAACGAGAGTTAGTTAGCTAATCGACTTCACAGTGTGGTGTGACGTGAGTTTTACGGAAGCTCGTTAGCTAATCCACTCCACATTTGGTGTGACGTGATGTTGACATCTTGAAAGCGTATGTATCATAATTAAAATGCAGCGCGATTGCAAAATGCTACGAATTATGACTTAGATAAAATGATTGTAAAATCTCTTGCAGCAATTTAAAATAGTCTAGGCGTTTAGGATACGTGGCTTTCACCCACGCGACCACGGTTCAAGTCCCGGTTGAAAAGTGATGTAGTTCAAATGAATTTTGCAAAGCTTGGTTTTATTCTTTTACGACCAGACAATGAAGTATGGCAGCGTGAAAACGGTGCGTCACGTTACTTCTTTGTGTCATCGCATCTGTTCTTTCCTGTGACGTAAATTTTATGAGAGTTCATTAGCTATTCTACTTCACAGTGTGGTGTTACGTGAGTTTTATGGGAGCTCGTTAGCTAATCCACTCCACATTTTGGTGTGACGTGATGCCGACATCTTGAAAGCGTATGTATCATAATTAAAATGCAGCGCGATTGCAAAATGCTACGAATTATGACTTAGATAAAATGATTGTAAAATCTCTTGCAGCAATTTAAAATAGTCTAGGCGTTTAGAATACGTGGCTTTGACACACACGACCACGGTTCAAGTCTTGGTTTGAAAGATAAGTAGTTTAAAAGAATTTTGCAAAGCTTGGTTTTATTTCTTTACGACCAGACCATGAAGTTTGGCAGCGTGAAAACGGCGCGTCACGTGTCTTCATTATATTCTTCGTACCTGCTCGTTCCTGTGACGTAAATTTTATTAGAGTTCGTTTGCTAATCTTCTTTTTCGTGTGGTGTGACGTGATGCCGACATCATCAAAGCGTTTGTATCATATTTAGAATGCAGCGCGGTCGCAAAATGCTACGAAATTTGATTCATTAAAATGATTGTAAAATCTCTCGCAGCAATTTAAACTAGTCTAGGTGGTTAGAATACGTGGCTTTTACCCACGCGACCACGGTTCAAGCCCCGGTTTAAACGTTAAGTAGTCCAAAAGAATTTTGCAAAGCTTGGTTTTATTCCTTTACGTCTAGACCTTGAAGTTTGGCAGCGTGAAAACGGCGCGTCACGTGTCTTCTTTGTGTATATCGAATCTACTCGTTACTGTGACGTCAATTTTAGGAGAGTTCGTTTGCTAATCTTCTTTTTAGTGTGGTGTGACGTGATGCCGACATCATGAAAGCGTTTGTATCATATTTAGAATGCAGCGCGGTCGCAAAATGCTACGAAATTTGATTCATTAAAATGATTGTAAAATCTCTTGCAGCAATTTAAACTAGTCTAGTTGGTTAGAATACGTTGCTTTCACCCACCCGACCACGGTTCAAGTCCCAGTTTAAAAGTTAAGTAGTCCAAAAGAATTTTGCAAAGCTTGGTTTTATTCCTTTTCGTCTTGACCATGAAGTTTGGCAGCGTGAAAACGGCGAGTCACGTGTCTTCTTTGTGTCATCGAATCGGTTCGTTCATGTGACGTAAATTTTACGAGAGTTCGTTAGCTAATCGACTTCATAGTGTGGTGTGACGTGAGTTTTATGGGAGCTCGTTAGCTAATCCACTCCACATTTTGGTGTGATGCCGACATCTTGAAAGCGTATGTATTATATTAGAATGCAGCGCTTAGCAAAATTGTACGAATTATGATTCAAATAAATTGATTGTAAAATCTCTTGCAGCATTCCAAAATAGTCAAGGTGGTTAGGATACGTGGCTTTCACCCACGCGACCACGGTTGGAGTCCCTGTTTAAAAGTTATGAAATTCAAAAGAATTTTGCAAAGTTTGGATTTATTCCTTTACGTCCAGACAATGAAGTTTGGCAGCGTGAAACTGGTGTCGCGTGTCTTCTTTGTGTTTATCGTATCTGCTCGTTCCTGTGACGTAATTTAATGAGAGTTCGTTAGCTAATCTGCTTCACAGTGTGGTGTGACGTGAGTTTTATGGGAGCTCGTTAGCTAATTCACTCCACATTTTGGTGTGACGTGATGCCGACATCTTGAAAGCGTATGTATCATATTAGAATGCAGCACGGTCGCAAAATGCTTCGAATTTTAATTCATTAAAATGATTGTAAAATATCTTGCAGCAATTTAAAATAGTCTAGGCGTTTAGAATACGTGGCTTTCACTCACACGACCACGGTTCAAGTCCCAGTTAAAAAGTGAAGTAGTCCAAAAGAATTTTGCAAAGCTTGGTTTTATTCCTTAACGTCTAGACCATGAAGTTTGGCAGCGTGAAAACGGCGCGTCACGTGTCTTCTTTGTGTCATCGTATCGGTTCGTTCATGTGACGTAAATTTTACGAGGGTTCGTTAGCTAATCGACTTCATAGTGTGGTGTTACCTGAGTTTTATGGGAGCTCGTTAGCTAATCCACTCCACATGTTGGTGTGACATGATACCGACATCATGAAAGCGTATGTATCATATGTAGAATGCAGCGCGGTCGCAAAATGGTACGAATTTTAATTCATTAAATGATTGTCAATTCTCTTGCAGCAACCTAAACTAGTCTAGGTGGTTAGAATACGCGGCTTTCACCCACGCGACCACGGTTCAAGTCTCGGTTTAAAAGTTAAGTGGTCCAAAAGAATTTTGCAAAGTTTAGTTTTATTCCGTTACGTCCAGACAATGAAGTTTGGCAGCGTGAAACTGGTGTCGCGTGTCTTCTTTGTGTTCATCGTATCTGCTCGTTCCTGTAACGAAAATTTAATGAGAGTACGTTAGCTAATCTACTCCACAGTGTGGTGTGACGTGAATTTTATGGGTACTTGTTAGCCAATCCACTCCACATTTTGGTGTGCCGTTATGCCGACATCATGAAAGCGTATGGATCATATTTAGAATGCAGCGCGGTCGCAAAATGCTATGAATTATGATTCAAACAAAATGATTGTAAATTCTCTTGCAGCAATTTAAAATAGTTTAGGTGGTTAGGATACGTGGCTTTCGCCCACACGACCACGGTTTGAGTCCCGGTTTAAAAGTTAAGTAGTCCAAAAGAATTTTGCAAAGCTTGGCTTTATTCCTTTACGTTAAGACAATGAAGTTTGGCAGCGTGAAAACGGCGCGTCACGTGTCTTCTTTGTGTTCATCGTATCTGCTCGTTTCTGTGACGTAATTTAATGAGAGTACGAGCTAATCTACTCCACAGTGTGGTGTGACGTGAATTTTATGG
>NC_090619.1:312762-314985 GCF_004359215.1 Bremia lactucae
CCAGTTTCACGCTGCCAAACTTCATTGTCTTAACATAAAGGAATAAAGCCAAGCTTTGCAAAATTCTTTTGGACTACTTAACTTTTAAACCGGGACTCAAACCGTGGTCGCGTGGGCGAAAGCCACGTATTCCAACCACCTAGACTATTTTAAATTGCTGCAAGAGAATTTACATCATTTTATTAGAATCATAATTCATAGCATTTTGCGACCGCGCTGCATTCTAAATACAATCCATACGCTTTCATGATGTCGGCATAACGGCACACCAAAATGTGGACTGGATTAGCTAACGAGCACCCATAAAATTCACGTCACACCACACTGTGAAGCAGATTAGCTAACGAACTCTCATTAAATTTCGTCACAGGAACGAGCAGATACGATAAACACAAAGAAGACACGCGACACCAGTTTCACGCTGCCAAACCTCATTGTCTGGACGTAAAGGAATAAATCCAAACTTTGCAAAATTCTTTTGAATTTCATAACTTTTAAACCGGGACTCCAACCGTGGTCGCGTGGGTGAAAGCCACGTATCCCAACCACCTAGACTATTTTGGAATGCTGCAAGAAAATTTACATCATTTTATTAGAATCATAATTCGTAGCATTTTGCGACCGCGCTGCATTCTAAATATGATCCATACGCTTTCATGATGTCGGCATAACGGCACACCAAAATGTGGAGTGGATTGGCTAACAAGCGCCCATAAAATTCACGTCACACCACACTGTGGAGTAGATTAGCTAACGTACTCACATTAAATTACGTCACAGGAACGAGCAGATACGATGAACACAAAGAAGACACACGACACCAGTTTCACGCTGCCAAACTTCATTGTCTGGACGTAAAGGAACAAATCCAAACTTTGCAAAATTCTTTTGAATTTCATAACTTTTAAACCGGGACTCGAACCGTGGTCGCGTGGGTGAAAGCCACGTATTCTAACCACCTAGACAATTTAAAATGCTGCAAGAGAATTAACAATCATTTTATTACAATCATAATTGAAGCATTGTGCGACCGCGCTGCATTCTAAATATGATCCATACGCTTTCATGATGTCGGCATAACGGCACACCAAAATGTGGAGTGGATTGGCTAACAAGCACCCATAAAATTCACGTCACACCACACTGTGGAGTAGATTAGCTAACGTACTCTCATTAAATTACGTCACAGGAACGAGCAGATACGATGAACAC
Organism: Bremia lactucae; assembly: GCF_004359215.1. Lineage (NCBI taxonomy): Eukaryota > Oomycota > Peronosporomycetes > Peronosporales > Peronosporaceae > Bremia > Bremia lactucae. Next base: position 313,975 of record NC_090619.1, read on the forward strand.
AAAGAAGACACGCGACACCAGTTTCACGCTGCCAAACTTCATTGTCTGGACTTAAAGGAATAAATCCAAACTTTGCAAAATTCTTTTGAATTTCATAACTTTTAAACCGGGACTCGAACCGTGGTCGCGTGGGTGAAAGCCACGTATCCTAACCACCTAGACTATTTTAAATTGCTGCAAAGATTTTACAATCATTTTATTAGAATCATAATTCATAGCATTTTGCGACCGCGCTGCATTCTAAATATGATCCATACGCTTTCATGATGTCGGCATAACGGCACACCAAAATGTGGAGTGGATTGGCTAACAAGCACCATAAAATTCACGTCACACCACACTGTGAAGTAGATTAGCTAACGTACTCTCATTAAAATACGTCACAGAAACGAGCAGATACGATGAACACAAAGAAGCACGCGACGCACCAGTTTCACGCTGCCAAACTTCATTGTCTAAACGTAAAGGAACAAAACCAAACTTTGCAAAATTCTTTTGAACTACATAACTTTTAAACCGGGACTCAAACCGTGGTCGCGTGGGTGAAAGCCACGTATTACAACCACCTAGACTATTTTAAATTGCTGCAAGAGAATTTACATCATTTCATTTGAATCATAATTCATAGCATTTTGCAACCGCGCTGCATTCTAAATATGATACATACGCTTTCATGATGTCGGCATAACGGCACACAAAAATGTGGAGTGGATTAGCTAACGAGCACCATAAAATTCACGTCACACCACACTATGGAGAAGATTAGCTAACGTACTCTCATTAAATTACGTCACAAGAACGAGCAGATACGATGAACATAGAGAAGACACGCTACACCAGTTTCACGCTGCCAAACTTCATTGTCTTAACGTAAGGGAATTAATCCAAACTTTGCAAAATTCTTTTGAACTACATAACTTTTAAACCGGGACTCGAACCGTGGTCGGGTGGGTGAATGCCACGTATCCTAACCACCTAAACTATTTTAAATTGCTGCAAGAGAATTTACAA
>NC_090619.1:319219-322178 GCF_004359215.1 Bremia lactucae
TAGCATTTTGCGACCGCGCTGCATTCTAAATATGATCCATACGCTTTCATGATGTCGGCATAACGGCACACCGAAATGTGGAGTGGGTTGGCTAACGAGCACCCATAAAATTCACGTCACACTACATTGTGAGGCAGATTAGCTAACGAACTCTCATTAAATTTACGTCACAGGAAGGTGCAGATACGATAAGAACAAAGAAGACACCCGACACCAATTTTCACGCTGCTAAACTTCCTGGTCTAGACTTAAAGGAATCAAGCCAAGCTTTGCAAAATTCTTTTGGACTACTTAACTTTTAAACCGGGACTCAAACCGTGGTCGTGTGGGCGAAAGTCACGTATTCTAACCACCTAGACTATTTTAAATTGCTGCAAGAGATTTTACAATCATTTTGTTAGAATCATAATTCGTAGCATTTTGCGACCGCGCTGAATTCTAAATATGATCCATACGCTTTCATGATGTCAGCATAACGGCACACCAAAATGTGGACTGGGTTGGCTAACGAGCACCCATAACATTCACGTCACACCACACTATGGAGTAGATTAGCTAGCGTACTCTCATTTAATTACGTCACAAGAACGAGCAGGTACGATGGACACAAAGAAGACACGCGACACCAGTTTCACGCTGCCAAACCTCATTGTCTGGACGTAAAGGAATAAATCCAAACTTTGCAAAATTCTTTTGAATTCATAACTTTTAAACCGGGACTCGAACCGTGGTCGCGTGGGTGAAAGCCACGTATCCTAACCACCTAGACTACTTTGGAAAGCTGCAAGAGAATTTACAATCATTTTATTTGAATTAAAAATTCAATCATTTTGCATTCGCAGTGCACTCGAAATATGATCCATACGCTTTCATGATGTCGGCATCACGTCATATAAAATGTGGACTGGATTGGCTAACGAGCACGCATAAAATTCACGTCACACCACACTGTGGAGTAGATTAGCTATCGTACTCTTATTAAATTACGTCACAGGAACGAGCAGATACGATGCACACAAAGAAGACACGCGACGCGCCAGTTTCACGCTGCCAAACTTCATTGTCTAAAGGTAAAGGAATAAATCCAAACTTTGCAAAATTCTTTTGAATTTCATAACTTTTAAACCGAGACTCCAACCGTGGTCGCGTGGGTGAAAGTCACGTATCCTAACCACCTAGACTATTTTGGAATGCTGCAAGAGATTTTACAATCATTTTATTTGAATCATAATTCGAAGCATTTTGCGACCGCGCTGCATTCATAATATGATCCATACGCTTTCATGATGTCGGCATAACGGCACACCAAAATGTGGAGTGGATTGGCCAACAAGCACCCATAAAATTCACGTCACACCACACTATGGAGAAGATTAGCAAACGTACTCTCATTAAATTACGTCACAAGAACGAGCAGATACGATGAACACAAAGAAGACACGCAACACCAGTTTCACGCTGCCAAACTTCATTGTCTGGACGTAAAGGAACAAATCCAAACTTTGCAAAATTCTTTTGAATTTCATAACTTTTAAACCGGGACTCCAACCGTGGTCGCGTGGGTGAAAGCCACGTTTTCAACCACCTAGACAATTTAAATTGCTGCAAGAGAATTTACATCATTTCATTTGAATCATAATTCATAGCATTTTGCGACCGCGCTGCATTCTAATATGATACATACGCTTTCATGATGTCGGCATAACGGCACACAAAAATGTGGAGTGGATTGGCTAACAAGCGCCCATAAAATTCACGTCACACCACACTGTGGAGTAGATTAGCTAACGTACTCACATTAAATTACGTCACAGGAACAAGCAGATACGATAAACACAAAGAAGACACGCGACACCAGTTTCACGCTGCCAAACTTCATTGTCTGGACGTAAAGGAACAAATCCAAACTTTGCAAAATTCTTTTGAATTTCATAACTTTTAAACCGGGACTCGAACCGTGGTCGCGTGGGTGAAAGCCACGTATTACAACCACCTAGACTATTTTAAATTGCTGCAAGAGAATTTACATCATTTCATTTGAATCATAATTCATAGCATTTTGCAACCGCGCTGCATTCTAAATATGATACATACGCTTTCATGATGTCGGCATAACGGCACACAAAAATGTGGAGTGGATTAGCTAACGAGCACCATAAAATTCACGTCACACCACACTATGGAGAAGATTAGCTAACGTACTCTCATTAAATTACGTCACAAGAACGAGCAGATACGATGAACACAAAGAAGACACGCGACACCAGTTTCACGCTGCCAAACCTCATTGTCTGGACGCAAAGGAATAAATCCAAACTTTGCAAAATTCTTTTGAAATCATAACTTTTAAACCGGGACTCCAACCGTGGTCGCGTGGGTGAAAGCCACGTATCCCAACCACCTAGACTATTTTGGAATGCTGCAAGAAAATTTACAATCATTTTATTAGAATCATAATTCGAAGCATTTTGCGACCGCGCTGCATTCTAAATATGATCCATACGCTTTCATGATGTCGGCATAACGGCACACCAAAATGTGGAGTGGATTGGCTAACAAGCACCCATAAAATTCACGTCACACCACACTGTGGAGTAGATTAGCTAACGTACTCTCATTAAATTACGTCACAGGAACGAGCAGATACGATGAACACAAAGAAGACACGCGCACCAGTTTCACGCTGCCAAACTTCATTGTCTGGACTTAAAGGAACAAATCCAAACTTTGCAAAATTCTTTTGAATTTCATAACTTTTAAACCGGGACTCCAACCATGGTCGCGTGGGTGAAAGCCACGTTTTCAACCACCTAGACAATTTAAATTGCTGCAAGAGATTTAACAATCATTTTATTTCAATCATAATTGATAGCATTGTGCGACCGCGCTGTATTCTTAATGTGATCCATACGCTTTCATGATGTCGGCATAACGGCACACCAAAATGTGGAGTGGATTG
>NC_090619.1:322278-323029 GCF_004359215.1 Bremia lactucae
GCATTTAATGCAAGCGAAGGGTCCGTCAGCGACTGCTGGGTTATGGACAGTGGCGCATCTGCACACATGTGCAAGGACCGGGAAGCTTTGTGAGGTATGAGGAAGTGTGCCAGGCGCGCAGTATATCAAGCGCGAAGAGTAATGTGAAACTTAAGGTGATCGGTCACGGAACGGTGAAGCTGCGCGTTTGGACCGGACATGCTTAAATCGACGCTCGCCTCGAAAACACTCTCCATGTCGAAGATCTGTCAAAGAATTAATTCTCGCTTACGGCTGCATCAGCGCGAGGAATGACAGTAGAGATCACGCGCAACGAGTGCGTCGTGAGGCGGGGCGGGACACCAGTTGCCACTGGAAGGAAGCAGGGCTTCCTGATGTACCTCAACGTTGAGGCTGGTGCGGAGTGTCACGTAGCCGCGTACGAGAGCGAGCTATGGCACAGAAGACTGGGTCACGCATCGTACGGGACAATTAATGATATGATCAAGGACGGAAGGATCAAAGGCGCGGAAATGAAGACCGACATCGTGTGTGACGTATGCGCAACGTCCAAGCAAGTACGCAGGTCATTCGAGTCAAGCGAAGAAGACAAAGGACTCAGGGAGAGTGCACGTTTGGACGGTATCGTATGCTCCGACGTGCTTGGACCAATCACTCCAGCTTCAAGATCCGGCTTTAAGTACATTGTGAGCTTTATCATGATGAAGAGCCGGTACGTGACGGTTTATCCGTTGCGAAAGAAGAGTGAAGT
>NC_090619.1:323772-327935 GCF_004359215.1 Bremia lactucae
GAAGACTCGTTTTATTGCTTTGTTGCAGATTGTGATGGAGAACAAGCTTCAAGCTACGAAGAAGTATTAAAGAGTAAGAACAAGAAGCAGTGGCTGGAAGCGATGAAGAGTGAGATGCAGTCACTCAACGAACACAGCACATGGGCGTTAGTGGACATGCCTCCGAACAAGAAGGCTGTTCGCTGCAAGTGGGTATTTCGGATCAAGCGCGATCCAAGTGGAAATATTGTTAAGTTCAAGGCACGATTAGTTGCAAAAGGATTTACGCAGCGGCCTGGGATCGACTTCGTCGAGACTTTTGCACCAGTGGCACGCAAAGAGTCAATCAATACGGTGTTAGCAATTGCAGCTCCTGAAGACTTGAAGGCAGAAAATGTTGACGTTGATACCGCATTCTTGTATGGAGAAGTTGATGAGGAGATCCACATGGACCAACCCGACGGTTTTGAAGATCAACAATATCCGATGAAGAAATGATTGCTACAGAAAGCTCCGTTTGGAACCAAGCAAGCGGCGCGGCAGTGGAACAGCAAACTAAATCAGCATCTGGAAACCCAAGGATTCAAAAGCACTTCAGCAGATCCGTGTGTGTTCGAGTATCAAGCGGCGAATACAGCATCATTGTAATCTACGTGGACGACCTAATGCTGTTCGGCAAGACTAAGGAGCACATAACGAACATTAAGTGTGCGCTTAAGCAAGAGTTCAGCATCAAAGAGCTTGGAGATCTCAAGTACTGCTTAGGAATCGAGATTCACCGCAAGCGCGATGAACACTTGATCAAGATGAACCAGAAGGCATACATCAGGCGACTCTCGAAAAAGTATGGAATCGAGAATTGCAAGGACGTGCACACACCACAGGACAACAACTCGAAACTGGTGAAGATGCCTGAAGAGGAAGCGTTCGTACCGAGATTTCCGTATCGTGAGCTGGTGGGTGCATTAATGTACATAGCGACGTGTACACGACCAGACATCGCGCATGCGGTTGGCGAAGTTGCCAAGTTCTGTGAGCGCTACGGGAAGTCACACTGGGTGGCGGCCAAGCGAATTCTCAAATACTTGAAGACGACTAAAGATATTGGCATTGTGTTTAGCGGCGTTAACAAGGGAGAGCTTATTGGATTTGCAGACGCGAACTGGGCAGGCGACTTAGACACGCGGCGTTCAACGACAGGATACGTGTTCTTCCTGAACGGCGGCACGATCTCATGGAATTCCAAGCGATAGCCAACCGTTGCGACATCAAGCACGGAAGCAGAGTACATGAGTCTATACGGCGCAACTCAAGAGGCAGTCTGGCTTCGAAATCTGATAAAGGACTTGGAGTACAAGACTGAGACGGCGACGACGATCTTTCAAGACAATCAAGGATGTATTGCGCTTGCCAAGAATCCTGTCCACCATTCGCGCACGAAGCACATCGACATCAAGTTTCATTTCTTGCGTGAGAAGGTGGCGAGTGAGGTAATTGCAGTGGAGTACAAGCCAACTGAAGAAATGATCGCGGACGGGTTACCCAAGGCTCTTCCAAGAGACAAGCACGCCAAGTTTATCATGGGACTCGGCATGGCAGCATAAGGGCATCACTTCGAGTGCACATCAAGGGAGAGTGTTTTAGATTGATGTGTTCATCGAAAGTGTTGCGCTTTATGCATATGCGTGTATAAGGGATCGTATGACAAGAATTATACGGAGAATTTGAGCGTGGAAAATATCGTGTGTTGTGGCTCAGTCGGGTAAGGCGTGGCGGTGCGTCCCACGGGTCACCGGTTAGATACCCGGTAACGACAAAAAGTAAAACCTTCGGGAACTGGTGTTTGGGGTTCACCAGCACTGTACCGCCAGACAGTGACGTCCCCCATTTTATGGTAGTCCACATATCTGGGAAAGGGGGCACAGCGAACGATAGGAAAGAATTAAGGTTAGGATAAAGTTAACGGTAGGATAAAGTTAACGGTAAGATTGATAAGCTCAAAAATATAACTTACTTTCCGGTTTGCAATCTCGACCGTAAGCCCATCTTCAAGCTCATAGCGTTAACGTAAATCAACAGAAAGCGTATGGATATTTAGAATGCAGCGCGGTCGCAAAATGCTTCGAATTATGATTCAAATAAAATGATTGTAAATTCTCTTGCAGCATTCCAAAATAGTCTAGGTGGTTAGAATACGTGGCTTTCGCCCACGCGACCACGGTTCGAATCCCGGTTTAAAAGTTATGAAATTTTAAAAGAATTTTGCAAAGTTTTGATTTATTCCTTTACGTCCAGACAATGAAGTTTGGCAGCGTGAAACTGGTGCGTCGCGTGTCTTCTTTGTGTTCATCGTTTCTGCTCGTTCATGTGACGTACATTTAATGATAGTACTTTAGGTAATCTACTCCACAGTGTGGTGTGACGTGAATTTTATGGGAGCTCGTTAGATGATCCACTCCATATTTTGGGTGTGCCGTGATCATGACATCATGAAAGCGTATGTAACATATTAAGAATGCATTGCGGACGCAAACTGCTACGAATTCTGATTCATTAAAATGATTAAAAAACCTCTTGCAGCATTCGTAAATAGTCTAGGTGGTTAGGATACGGGGCCTTCACCCACGCGACCACGGTTCGTGTCCTGGTTTAAAAGTTATGTAATTCAAAAGAATTTTGCAAAGTTTGGATTTGTTCCTTTACGTCCAGACAATGAAGTTTGGCAGCGTGAAAACGGCGCGTCACGTGTCTTCTTTGTGTTTATCGTATCTGCTCGTTCCTTTGACGTAAATTTAATGAGAGTTCGTTAGCTAATCTGCTTCACAATGTGGTGTGACGTGAATTTTATGGAAGCTCGTTAGATAATCCACTCCACATTTTATATGACGTGATGCCGACATCATGAAAGCGTATGGATCATATTTCGAGTGCACTGCGAATGCAAAATGATTGAATTTTTGATTCAAATAAAATGATTGTAAATTCTTTTGCAGCATTCCAAAATAGTCTAGGTGGTTAGGATACGTGGCTTTCACCCACGCGACCACGGTTCGAGTCCCGGTTAAAAAGTTATGAAATTCAAAAGAATTTTGCAAAGTTTGGATTTATTCCTTTACGTCCAGACAATGAAGTTTGGCAGCGTGAAACTGGTGTCGCGTGTCTTCTTTGTGTCCATCGTATCTGCTCGTTCCTGTGACGTAATTTAATGAGAGTACGTTAGCTAATCTGCTTCACAGTGTGGTGTGACGTGAATTTTATGGGTGCTCGTTAGCCAACCCACTCCACATTTCGGTGTGCCGTTATGCCGACATCATGAAAGCGTATGGATCATATTTAGAATGCAGCGCGGTTGCACAATGTTATGAATTATGATTCAAATAAAATGATTGTAACTTCTCTTGCCGCAATTTAAATTGTCTAGGTGGTTAGAATACGTGGCTTTCACCCACGCGACCACGGTTCGAGTCCCGGTTTAAAAGTTATGAAATTCAAAAGAATTTTGCAAAGTTTTGATTTATTCCTTTACGTTCAGACAATGAAGTTTGGCAGCGTGAAACTGGTGTCGCGTGTCTTCTTTGTGTTCATCGTATCTGGTCGTTCCTGTGACTTTATTTTTTGAGAGTTCGTTAGCTAATCTGCTTCTCAGTGTGGTGTGACGTGAATTTTATGGGTGCTTGTTAGCTAGTCCACTCCACATTTTTGTGTGCCGTTATGCCGACATCATGAAAGCGTATGTATCATATCTAGAATGCAGCGCGGTCGCAAAATGCTACGAATTATGATTCAAATAAAATGATTGTAAAATCTTTTTGCAGCATTCCAAAATAGTCTAGGTGGTTAGGATACGTGGCTTTCACCCACGCGACCACGGTTGGAGTCCCGGTATAAAAGTTATGAAATTTAAAAGAATTTTGCAAAGTTTGGATTTATTCCTTTAAGTCCAGACAATGAAGTTTGGCAGCTTGAAACTGGTGCGTCGCGTGTATTATTCGTGTTCATCGAATCTTCTCGTTCCTGTGACGTAATTTAATGAGAGTACGTTAGCTACTACTCCACAGTGTGGTGTGACGTGAATTTTATGGGTGCTTGTTAGCCAATCCACTCCACATTTTGGTGTGCCGTTATGTCGACATCATGAAAGCGTATGGATCATATTTAGAATGCAGCGCGGTCGCAAAATGCTA
>NC_090619.1:330481-334473 GCF_004359215.1 Bremia lactucae
GTTAGCCAATCCACTCCACATTTTGGTGTGCCGTTATGCCGACATCATGAAAGCGTACGGATCATAGTTAGAATGCAGCGCGGTCGCAAAATGCTACGAATTATGATTCTAACAAAATGATTGTAAAATCTCTTGCAGCAATTTAAAATAGTCTAGGTGGTTAGAATACGTGACTTTCGCCCACACGACCACGGTTTGAGTCCCGGTTTAAAAGTTAAGTAGTCCAAAAGAATTTTGCAAAGCTTGGCTTAATTCCTTTACGTCTAGACCATGAAGTTTAGCAGCGTGAAACTGGTGTCGCGTGTCTTCTATGTGTTTATCTTATCTGATCGTTCCTGTGACGTAAATTTAATGAGAGTTCGTTAGCTAATCTGCTTCACAATGTGGTGTGACGTGAATTTTTTGGGTGCTCGTTAGCCAACCCACTCCACATTTCGGTGTGCCGTTATGCCGACATCATGAAAGCGTATGGATTATATTTAGAATGCAGCGCGGTCGCAAAATGCTATTAATTATGATTCTAACAAAATGATTGTAAAATCTCTTGCAGCAATTTAAAATAGTTTATTGGTTAGGATACGTGGCATTCACCCACCCGACCACGGTTCGAGTCCCGGTTTAAAAGTTATGAAATTCAAAAGAATTTTGCAAAGTTTGGATTTGTTCCTTAACTTCCAGACAATGAAGTTTGGCAGCGTGAAACTGGTGTCGCGTGTCTTCTTTGTATTCATCGTATCTGCTCGTTCCTGTGACGTAATTGAATGAGAGTACGTTAGCTTATCTACTCCATAGTGTGGTGTGACGTGAATTTTATGGGTGCTCGTTAGCCAACCCACTCCACATTTTGGTGTGCCGTTATGCCGACATCATGAAAGCGTATGGATCATATTTAGAATGCAGCGCGGTCGCAAAATGCTACGAATTATGATTCTAACAAAATGATTGTAAAATCTCTTGCAGTAATTTAAAATTGTCTAGGTGGTTAGAATACGTGACTTTCGCCCACACGACGACGGTTAGAGTCCCGGTTTAAAAGTTAAGTAGTCCAAAAGAATTTTGCAAAGCTTGGCTTTATTCCTTTACGTCTAGACCATGAAGTTTAGCAGCGTGAAAACTGGTGTCGCGTGTCTTCTTTGTGTTTATCGTATCTGATCGTTCCTGTGACGTAAATTTAATGAGAGTTCGTTAGCTAATCTGCTTCACAATGTAGTGTGACGTGAATTTTATGGGTGCTCGTTAGCCAACCCACTCCACATTTCGGTGTGCCGTTATGCCGACATCATGAAAGCGTATGGATCATATTTAGAATGCAGCGCGGGTGCAAAATGCTATGAATTATGATTCAAATAAAATGATTGTAAATTCTCTTGCAGCAATTTAAATAAGTCTAGGTGGTTAGAATACGTGGCTTTCACCCACGCGATCACGGTTCGAGTCCCGGTTTAAAAGTTATGAAATTCAAAAGAATTTTGCAAAGTTTGGTTTTATTCCCTTACGTTAAGACAATGAAGTTTGGCAGCGTGAAACTGGCGCGTCACGTGTCTTCTTTGTGTTCATCGTATCTGCTCGTTCCTGTGACTTAATTTTTTTGAGAGTTCGTTACCTAATCTGCATCTCAGTGTGGTGTGACGCGAATTTTATGGGTGCTCGTTAGCTAATCCAGTCCACATTTTGGTGTGCCGTGATCCCGACATCATGAAAGCGTATGGATCATATTTAGAATGCAGCGCGGTCGCAAAATGCTATGAATTATGATTCAAATAAAATGATTGTAAAATCTCTTGCAGCATTCCAAAATAGTCTAGGTGGTTAGAATACGTGACTTTCGCCCACACGACCACGATTTGAGTCCCGGTTTAAAAGTTAAGTAGTCCAAAAGAATTTTGCAAAGCTTGGCTTTATTCCTTTAAGTCCAGACAATGAAGTTTGGCAGCGTGAAACTGGTGTCGCGTGTCTTCTTTGTGTTCATCCAATCTGCTCGTTCCTGTGACGTAATTTAATGAGAGTACGTTAGCTAATCTACTCCACAGTGTGGTGTGACGTGAATTTTATGGGTGCGTGTTAGCCGACCCACTCCACATTTTGGTGTGCCGTTATGTTGACATCATGAAAGCGTATGGATCATATTTAGAATGCAGCGCGGTTGCAAAATGCTACGAATTATGATTCAAATAAAATGATTGTAAATTCTCTTGCAGCAATTTAAATAGTCTAGGTAGTTAAAATACGTGGCTTTCACCCATACGACCACGGTTGGAGTCCCGGTTTAAAAGTTATGTAGTTCAGAAGAATTTTGAAAAGTTTGGTTTTATTCCCTTACGTTTAGACAATGAAGTTTGGCAGCGTGAACTGGCGCGTCACGTGTCTTCTTTGTGTTCATCGTATCTGCTCGTTCCTGTGACTTAAAGTTTATGGGAGTTCGTTAGCTAATCCACTCCACATTTTTGTGTGCCGTGATCCCGACATCAGGAAAGCGTATGTATCATATTTAGAATGCAGCGCGGTCGCAAAATGCTACGAATTATGATTCAAATAAAATGATTGTAAATTCTCTTGCAGCATTCCAAAATAGTCTAGGTGGTTAGGATACGTGGCTTTCACCCACGCGACCACGGTTGGAGTCCCGGTATAAAGTTATGAAATTCAAAAGAATTTTGCAAAGTTTGGATTTGTTCCATTACGTCCAGACAATGAAGTTTGGCAGCGTGAAACTGGTGTCGCGTGTCTTCTTTGTGTTCATCGTATCTGCTCGTTCCTGTGACGTAATTTAATGAGAGTACGTTAGCTAATCTACTCCATAGTGTGGTGTGACGTGAATGTTATGGGTGCTCGTTAGCCAACCCAGTCCACATTTTGGTGTGCCGTTATGCCGACATCATGAAAGCGTATGGATCATATTTAGAATGCAGCGCGGTCGCAAAATGCTACGAATTATGATTCTAACAAAATGATTGTAAAATCTCTTGCAGCAATTTAAAATAGTCTAGGTGGTTAGAATACGTGACCTACGCCCACACGACCACGGTTTGAGTCCCGGTTTAAAAGTTAAGTAGTCCAAAAGAATTTTGCAAAGCTTGGCTTTATTCCTTTACGTCTAGACCAGGAAGTTTAGCAGCGTGAAAATTGGTGTCGCGTGTCTTCTTTGTGTTTATCGTATCTGCACCTTCCTGTGACGTAAATTTAATGAGAGTTCGTTAGCTAATCTGCTTCACAATGTAGTGTGACGTGATGTTTATGGGTGCTCGTTAGCCAACCCACTCCACATTTCGGTGTGCCGTTATGCCGACATCATGAAAGCGTATGGATCATACTTAGAATGCAGCGCGGTCGCAAAATGCTATGAATTATGATTCAAATAAAATGATTGTAAATTCTCTTGCAGCAATTTTAATAAGTCTAGGTGGTTAGAATACGTGGCTTTCACCCACGCGACCACCGTTCGAGTCCCGGTTTAAAAGTTATGAAATTCAAAAGAATTTTGCAAAGTTTGGTTTTATTCCCTTACGTTTAGACAATGAAGTTTGGCAGCGTGAAACTGGCGCGTCGCGTGTCTTCTTTGTGTTCATCGTATCTGCTCGTTCCTGTGACGTAATTTAATAAGAGTACGATAGCTAATCTACTCCACAGTGTGGTGTGACGTGAATTTTATGGGTGCTCGTTGGCCAATCCACTCCACATTTTGGTGTGCCGTTATGCCGACATCATGAAAGCGTATGGATCATATTTAGAATGCAGCGCGGTCGCAAAATGCTACGAATTATGATTCAAATAAAATGATTGTAAAATCTCTTGAAGCATTCCAAAATAGTCTAGGTGGTTAGGATACGTGACTTTCACCCACGCGACCACGGTTGGAGTCCCGGTTTAAGAGTTATGAAATTCAAAAGAATTTTGCAAAGTTTGGATTTATTCCTTTACGTCCAGACAATGAAGTTTGGCAGCGTGAAACTGGTGTCGCGTGTCTTCTTTGTGTTCATCGTATCTGCTCGTTC
>NC_090619.1:335370-344460 GCF_004359215.1 Bremia lactucae
GATTCAAATGAAATGATGTAAATTCTCTTGCAGCAATTTAAAATAGTCTAGGTGGTTAGAAAACGTGGCTTTCACCCACGCGACCACGGTTGGAGTCCCGGTTTTAAAGTTATGAAATTCAAAAGAATTTTGCAAAGTTTGGATTTATTCCTTTACGTCCAGACAATGAGGTTTGGCAGCGTGAAACTGGTGTCGCGTGTCTTCTTTGTGTTCATCGTATCTGCTCGTTCTTGTGACGTAATTTAATGAGAGTACGTTAGCTAATCTTCTCCATAGTGTGGTGTGACGTGAATTTTATGGGTGCTTGTTAGCCAATCCACTCCACATTTTGGTGTGCCGTTATGCCGACATCAGAAAGCGTATGGATCATATTTAGAATGCAGCGCGGTCGCAAAATGCTATGAATTATGATTCTAATAAAATGATTGTAAATTCTCTTGCAGCATTTTAAAATAGTCTAGGTGGTTAGGATACGTGGCTTTCACCCACGCGACCACGGTTGGAGTCCCGGTTTAAAAGTTATGTAGTTCAAAAGAATTTTGCAAAGTTTGGATTTATTCCTTTACGTCTAGACAATGAAGTTTGGCAGCGTGAAAATGGTGCGTCGCGTGTCTTCTTTGTGTTCATCGTATCTGCTCGTTCCTGTGACGTAAATTTAATGAGAGTTCGTTAGCTAATCTGCTTCACAATGTGGTGTGACGTGAATTTTATGGGTGCTCGTTAGCCAATCCACTCCACATTTAATGTGCCGTTATGCCGACATCATGAAAGCGTATGGATCATATTTAGAATGCAGCGCGGTCGCAAAATGCTATGAATTATGATTCAAATAAAATGATTGTAAAATCTCTTGCAGCAATTTAAAATAGTCTAGGTGGTTAGAATACGTGGCTTTCACCCACGCGACCACGGTTGGAGTCCCGGTTTAAAAGTTATGAAATTCAAAAGAATTTTGCAAAGTTTGGATTTATTCCTTTACGTCCAGACAATGAAGTTTGGCAGCGTGAAACTGGTGCGTCGTGTCTTCTTTGTGTTCATCGTATCTGCTCGTTCCTGTGACGTAAATTTAATGAGAGTACGTTAGCTAATCTACTCCACAGTGTGGTGTGACGTGAAATTTATGGGTGCTCGTTAGCTTATCCACTCCACATTTTGGTGTGCCGTGATCCCGACATCATGAAAGTGTTGTAGATTGATGTGTTCATCGAGAGTGTTGCGCTTTATGCATATGCGTGCATAAGGGATCGTATGACAAGAATTATACGGAGAATTTGAGTATGGAAAATATCGTGTGTTGTGGCTCAGTCGGGTAAGGCATGGCGGTGCGTCCCACGGGTCACCGGTTCGATACCCGGTAACGACAAAAAGTAAAACCTTCGGGAACTGGTGTTTGGGGTTCACCAGCACTGTACCGCCAGACAGTGACGTCCCCCATTAAATGGTAGTCCACATATATGGGAAAGGGGGGCGCAGCGAACGATAGGATAAAGTTAACGGTAGGATAAAGTTAACGGTAAGATTGATAAGCTCAAAAATATAACTTACTTTCCGGTTTGCAATCTCGACCGTAAGCCCATCTTCAAGCTCATAGCGTTAACGTAAATCAACAGGTTATGAGCCCAAGCAACGACTCCGGTTTCAAGATTGAGCCTTTTAACGGCTCAAACTACGTGCCATGGAGCTACAAGATGAAGATGTACCTCATGTCCAAGGGGTTGTGGGGAGCTGTCTCCGGTGTAGACGCTCCGAATGCTGTAAAGGAACAGCAAGCGCACGCCGCGATCGCGCTGAATTTGAGTGACGCGCAATTGATGCACATTATCGGCGCGACGACGGCGAGAGAGGCGTGGGGAAGGCTGGCGAAGTTTCATCGCACACAAGACATGGCGAATCGACTTGAGCTTAAGGGGAAGTTTGCGCCGTTTAAGTACACAGCTTTAAGCATCAGTGGTCACGTGACAAAGCTTGAAGACCTAGTCATGAAGATGAATAGCGCCAACTGCGGGCCAAGTGAAGAGGACGTATGTGCAGTGATGCTGGAGAGTCTGCCTGCAAGCTACATGAGTTTAGTGCAGGCGTTTCGCATGCCGGTGTCAAGTTTTAATTTCAGCGACCTCGTGAGCAAGTTGATGCTGAGGAAGTGCGGCACAAGGACACGGCACGTGTAGAAGAAGCAACGGCCCTTTACACAAGTAAGAAAAAAGGCAAGCAGCACCTCAAGAAGTAGCAAGAACGGCATGCTAAGAAACCTTCAGGAGCGTGTTATAACTGTGGCAAGGTCGGCCACTATGCTAGGGATTGCCGTTCAAGTCGTGGACCAAGAGAAACACGAGAAGGAGGACACGACCACTCCAACGTCGCATTTAATGCAAGCGAAGGGTCCGTCAGCGACTGCTGGGTTATGGACAGTGGCTTATCTGCACACATGTGCAAGGACCGGGAAGCTTTTGTGGAGTATGAGGAAGTGTGCCAGGCGCGTAGTATATCAAGCGCGAAGAGTAATGTGAAGCTCAAGGACATCGGTCACGGAACGGTGAAGCTGCGCGTTTGGACCGGACATGATTGGATCGACGCTCGCCTCGAAAACACTCTCCATGTCGAAGATCTGTCAAAGAATTTATTCTCGCTTACGGCTGCATCAGCGCGAGGAATGACAGTAGAGATCACGCGCAACGAGTGCGTCATGAAGCGGGACGGGACACCAGTTGCCACTTGAATGAAGCAGGGCTTCCTGATGTACCTCAACGTTGAGGGTGGTGCGGAGTGTCACGTCGCCGCGTACGAGAGCGAGCTATGGCACAGAAGACTGGGTCACGCATCGTACGGGACGACTAATGATATGATCAAGGACGGAATGATCAAAGGCGCCGAAATGGAGACCGACGTCGTGTGTGACGTATGCGCAACGTCCAAGCAAGTACGCAAGTCATTCAAGTCAAGCGAGGAAGACAAAGAACTCAGGGAAAGTGCACGTTTTGACGGTATCGTATGCTCCGACGTGCTTGGACCAATCACTCCAGCTTCAAGATCCGGCTTTAAGTACATCGTAAGCTTTATCATGATGAAGAGCCGGTACGTGACGGTTTATCCGTTGCGAAAGAAGAGTGAAGTCATGAGCGCGTTCACAAGATTTTACCTGGAGATCAACATAGTGACAGGGACTAAGATCAAAGTCATTCGAAGTGACAATAGTGGCGAATACCGAAACGCAGCAATGGACAACTTCTGCAAGGAAAAGTTCATCAAGCAAGAGTACACAGTTCCATATAATCCTGAGCAGAACGGCATGGCAGAGCGCATGAATCGAACTCTGGTAGAGATGACGCGCTGCATGCTTAAGGACAGCGGTCTCGACAAGTCTTACTGGTGCGAAGCGTTAATGACAGCAGCAGACATTCGAAACGTGGTTCCAAACTCGTCGAACAAGAAGTCAAGTCCGTACGAGATGTTGTTCAAGCGAAAGCCGCGCATCGATCACATGCGCGTGTTTGGTTCGCAATGCTACGCGCATGTTACAAAGGAGAAACGAAAGAAGCTGGACGATTCGGGCGTGAAGTGTTATTTTCTTGGCTATGCAAAAGATCACAAGGCGTATCGACTACTTAACGCGGATGACGGCTCTATCATAATTTCGAGAAGCGTGACATTTGCCGAGCATTCCATTTCGAAGGCAATGAAAAGGGAAGACGAGCGAATTATCGACATCATTGATGATGATAAAAAATTGGAGACGTCGACACTTAACGACAATGGTTTGGAGGTTCCAGCAAATGACGAAAGGCTTCGGACTTTGCCACTTCGAGCTTGCCGTGATCCGATTCGTGGTAGCCAAAACGAGTCCAGTGTTCAAGGTCAGATTCCCACTCGAGCATCAAGCACGCCCGGAAGAGACGGCGAAGAAGAGTGGATGATGCGCCCAATTCGAAAGAAACGCGGTGTGGTGCGGTATGAACAAGAGTTCTCCAACCTACGCCGCGGCCACTTTAACTTGGACGATTTTGAAGGAGAAGACTCGTTTTATTGCTTTGCTGCAGATTGTGATGGAGAACAAGCTTCAAGCTACGAAGAAGTATTAAAGAGTAAGAACAAGAAGCAGTGGCTGGAAGCGATGAAGAGTGAGATGCAGTCACTCAACGAACACAGCACATGGGCGTTAGTGGACATGCCTCCGAACAAGAAGGCTGTTCGCTGCAAGTGGGTATTTCGGATCAAGCGCGATCCAAGTGGAAATATTGTTAAGTTCAAGGCACGATTAGTTGCAAAAGGAGTTACGCAGCGGCCTAGATCGACTTCGTCGAGACTTTTGCACCAGTGGCACGCAAAGAGTCAATCAATACGGTGTTGGCAATTGCAGCTCCTGAAGACTTGAAGGCAGAAAATGTTGACGTTGATACCGCATTCTTGTATGGAGAAGTTGATGAGGAGATCCACATGGACCAACCCGACGGTTTTGAAGATCAACAATATCCGATGAAGAAGTGATTGCTACAGAAAGCTCCGTTTGGAACCAAGCAAGCGGCGCGGCAGTGGAACAGCAAACTAAATCAGCATCTGGAAACCCAAGGATTCAAAAGCACTTCAGCAGATCCGTGTGTGTTCGAGTGTCAAGCGGCGAATACAGCATCATTGTAATCTACGTGGACGACCTAATGCTGTTCGGCAAGACTAAGGAGCACATAACGAACATTAAGTGTGCGCTTAAGCAAGAGTTCAGCATCAAAGAGCTTGGAGATCTCAAGTACTGCTTAGGAATCGAGATTCACCGCAAGCGCGATGAACACTTGATCAAGATGAACCAGAAGGCATACATCAGGCGACTCTCGAAAAAGTATGGAATCGAGAATTGCAAGGACGTGCACACACCACAGGACAACAACTCGAAACTGGTGAAGATGCCTAAAGAGGAAGCGTTCGTACCGAGATTTCCGTATCGTGAGCTGGTGGGTGCATTAATGTACATAGCGACGTGTACACGACCAGACATCGCGCATGCGGTTGGCGAAGTTGCCAAACCGCGGTCTTTTGCTCTATCAAGCTGCGCTCGTACCGTCCGATCCAGAGCTGTTCATATTCGCTGAGTGGATACTCAACGACATGTCGTTGCCAAGTTTCGCGAGTTGGACGAGGCATCGAGTCACAAGAGTTACAAGATTCGTGCACGTGAACGTAGCAGAGTCGATCTACGTTCCACGCGTTCTCGCATACCTTCTCGCGCTGCACACCGACTGAGTGTTCGGCGTGGATATCTTCGCGATTAGCAAGCCACTGCTGAAAGCTTCTTCCGTCTTCAAGCATCCGGTTCCACCGCCGGATGAACGCGCACCAAGAACGCTGGAGCGACTCGTACGAGATGCCATCAAGACTCTTCCCGCGTAATCCACGGAAACGCCGGAAGTAATCCTGCATAGTTTCAAGAGAGTCCGGAGCTCGAGCTCCGGACAAGTCGTATAGCGCCCAAGGGATCAGGTGCTGATCCATCACGTGGTCTATCGAACTCCCGCTGACAGTGCGCAGGAGTGCTGTGTGTTGGCGTTCGCGTCTTCAGTCATCGTATGGTTTGAGGAGGCCGTTAGGGTCTTGGAGTTGAGCATGACATCTTGAAAGAGTATGTATCATATTTAGAATGCAGCGCGGTCGCAAAATGCTACGAATTATGATTCAAATAAAATGATTGTAAAATCTCTTGCAGCATTCCAAAATAGTCTAAGTGGTTAGGATACGTGGCTTTCACTCACGCGACCACGTTTCAAGTCTCGGTTTAAGAGTTAAGTAGTCCAAAAGGATTTTGCAAAGCTTGGTGTTATTCCTTTACGACCAGACATTAAAATTTGGCAGCGTGAAAACGGCGCGTCACGTGTCTTCTTTGCGTCATCGTATCTGTTCGTTCCTGTGACGTAAATTTTATGAGAGTTCGTCAGCTAATCTACTTCACAGTGTGGTATGACATGAATTTTATGGGAGCTCGTTAGCTTATACACTCCCCATTTTGGTGTGAAGTGACACCGACATCTTGAAAGCGTATGGATCATATCTAGAATGCACTGCGGACGCAAAATGGTACGATTTTTGATTTAGTAAAATGATTGAAATATCTCTTGCAGCAATTCAAAATCGTCTAGGCGTTTAGAATAGGGTAGCTTTTACGAAATCCACCACGGTTCAAGTCTCGGTTTTACAGTTAAGCAGTCCAAAAGAATTTTGCAAAGCTTGGTTCTATTCCTTTACGACCAGACAATGAAGTTTGGCAGCGTGGAAACGGCACGTCGCGTGTCTTTTTTGTGTTCATCGTATCTGCTAGTTCCTGTGACGTAAAGTTTATGAGAGTTCGTTAGCTAATCCACTTCACAGTGTAGTGTGACGTGAATTTTATGGGAACTCGTTAGCTAATCCACTCCACATTTTGGTGTGCTGTTATGTCAACATCATGAAAGCGTATGGATCATATCTAGAATGCACTGCGGACGCAAAATGGTACGATTTTTGATTTAGTAAAATAATTGAAATATTTCTTGCAGCAATTCAAAATCGTCTAGGCGTTTAGAATAAGGTAGCTTTTACGAACCCGACCACGTTCAAGTCTCGGTTTTACAGTTAAGGAGTCCAAAAGAATTTTGCAAAGCTTGGTTATATTCCTTTACGACAAGACAATGAAGTTTGGCAGCGTGAAAACGGCACGTCGCGTGTCTTTTTTGTGTTCGTCGTATCTGCTCGTTCCTGTGACGTAAAGTTTATGAGAGTTCGTTAGCTAATCAACTTCAAAATGTAGTGTGACGTGATTTTTATGGGAACTCGTTAGCTAATCCACTCCACATTTTGGTGTGCTGTTATGTCAACATCATGAAAGCGTATGGATCATATCTAGAATGCACTGTGGACGCAAAATGCTACGAATTTTGTTACATTAAAATGATTGTAATATCTCTTGCAGCAATTTAAAATCGTCTAGGCGTGTAGAATACGTGGCTTTCACCAACGCAACCACGGTTCAAGTCTCGGTTTAAGAGTTTAGTAGTCCAAAAGAATTTTGCAAAGTTTGATTTTATTCTTTACGACCAGACAATAAAGTTTGGCAGCGTATAAACGGCACGTCACGTTTCTTTTTTGTGTTCATCGTATCTGCTCGTTCCTGTTTCGTAAATGTTATGAGAGTTCGTTAGCTAATCTATTTCACAATGTGGTGTGACGTGAATTTTATGGGAGCTCGTTAGCTATCCACTCCACATTTGGTATGACGTGATGCTGGCATCATGAAAGCGTATGGATCATATTTAGAATAACTGCGGACACAAAATGGTAGAAATTTTGATTATGTAAAATGATTGTAAAATCTCTTGCAGCAATTTAAAAATAGTCTAGGTGGTTAGGATACGTGGCTTTCACCTACGCGACCACGGTTCAAGTCTAGGTTTAAAATTTAAGTAATCCAAAAGAATTTTGCAAAGCTTGGTTTTATTCATTTACGACCACACAATGAAGTTTGGCAGCGTGAAAACGGCTCGTCACGTGTCTTCTTTGTGTTCATTGTATCTGCTCGTTCCTGTGACGTAAAGTTTATGAGAGTTCGTTAGCTAATCTACTTCACAGTGTAGTGTGACGTGAAATTTATGGGAACTCGTTAGCTAATCCACTCCACATTTTGGTGTGCCGTTATGTCAATATCATGAAAGCGTATGGATCATATCTAGAATGCACTGTGGACGCAAAATGCTACGAATTTTGATTCATTATAATGATTGTAAAATTTCTTGCAGCTTTCCAAATTCGTCTAGGCGTGTAGAATACGTGGCTTTCACCAACGCGACCACGGTTCCAGTCCCGGTTTAAAAGTTTAGTAGTCCAAAATAATTTTGCAAAGTTTGGTTTTATTCTTTACGACCAGACAATAAAGTTTGGCAGCTTGGAAACGGCACGTCACGTGTCTTTTTTTGTGTTCATCGTATCTGCTCGTTCCTGTGACGTAAATGTTATGAGAGTTCGTTAGCTTTGGTGTGACGTGAATTTCATGGGAGCTCGTTTGCTGAACCACTCCACATCTTAATGTGACCTGATGCCGACATCATGTAAGCGTATGGATCATATCTAGAATGCACTGTGGACGCAAAATGGAATGATTTTTGATTCATTCAAATGATTGTAAAATCTCTTGCAGCAAGTTTGAATAGTCCAGGTGGTAAGAATACTTGGCTTTCACCAATGCGACCACGGTTCAAGTCTCGGTTCAAATGTATTGTTGTCCAAAAGGATTTTGCAAAGCTTGGTCATATTCATTTACGTCCAGACAATGAAGTTTGGCAGCGTGAAAACGGCGCGTCACGTGTCTTCTTTGTGTTCATCGTATTCGCTCATTGTAGTGACGGAATTTATGAAAGCTCATTACCTCATCGACTCCACAGTGTGGTGTG
The DNA here is from genome assembly GCF_004359215.1 of Bremia lactucae. Taxonomy (NCBI): domain Eukaryota; phylum Oomycota; class Peronosporomycetes; order Peronosporales; family Peronosporaceae; genus Bremia; species Bremia lactucae. The sequence goes on from NC_090619.1 coordinate 343,773, forward strand.
ACGTGATGTGTCAAAATCATGAAAGCGTATGGATCGTATTTGAAATGCAGTGCGGCCGCAAAAACGGTAGAAGTTGTGATTCCTTTAAATGATTGAGAATTTTTTTGCGGCATTTTTAAATAGTCTAGTCGGTCAGGATACGTGGCTTTCACCCACGTGACCCGGGTTCGAGTCCAGGTTTGGAAATTTTGTAGTTTACATAAATTTTGCAAGCTTGACTTTATTCCTTTCTGTTCGGACAATGACGTTTGGCAGCGTCAGAACGGCGAGTCACGTGTCTACTCATTGTTGTGACGTGATTTGTCGAAATCATGAAAGCGTATGGATCGTATCTAAAATGCAGTGCGGCCACAAAACCGGTAGAAGTTGTGATTCCTTAAAATGATTGAGAATTTTTTTGCGGCATTTTTAAATAGTCTAGTCGGTCAGGATACGTGGCTTTCACCCACGCGACCCGGGTTCGAGTCCAGGTTTAAAAAATTTGTAGTTTACATAAATTTTGCAAGCTTGACTTTATTCCTTTCTGTTCGGACAATGACGTTTGGCAGCGTCAGAACGGCGAGTCACGTGTCTACTCATTGTTGTGACGTGATTTGTCGAAATCATGAAAGCGTATGGATCGTATCTAGAATGCAGTGCGGCCACAAAAACGGCAGAAGTTGTGATTCCTTAAAATGATTGTGAAATT
>NC_090619.1:344803-349036 GCF_004359215.1 Bremia lactucae
TACTTTGTTATCATCGTATCCGCTCATTGTAGTGACGTGGAATTTATGAAAGCTCATAAACTCATCGACTCCACAGTGTGGTGTGACGTGATGTGTCGAAATCATGGAAGCGTATGGATCGTATCTAGAATGCAGTGCGGCCACAAATACGGCAGAAGTTGTGATTCCTTAAAATGATTGTGGAATTTCTTGCGGCGTTCCCAAACAGTCTAGGCGAGTAGGAAACCTGGCTTTTCCCACGCGATCCGGGTTCGAGTCCTGGTTTGGAAATTTTGAAGTTTAAATGAATTTTGCAAGCTTGACTAGAATTCCTTTTTGTCCGGACAATGACATTAAGCAGCGTCAAAACGGCGAGTCACGTGTCTACTTTGTTATCATCGTATCCGCTCATTGTAGTGACGTGGAATTTTGAAAGCTCATAAACTCATCGACTCCACAGTGTGGTGTGACGTGATGTGTCGAAATCATGAAAGCGTATGGATCGTATTTAAAATGCAGTGCGGCCACAAAAACGGCAGAAGTTGTGATTCCTTAAAATGATTGTGAAATTACTTGCGGCATTCCCAAACAGTCTAGGCGGGTAGAAACGTGGCTTTTACCTACGCGACCCGGGTTCGAGTCCTGGTTTGGAAATTTTGTAGTTTGAATGAATTCTGCAAGCTTGTCTTTATTCCTTTCTGTTCGGACAATGACATTGAGCAGCGTCAAAACGGCGAGTCACGTGTCTACTTTGTTATCATCGTATCCGCTCGTTGTAGTGACGTGGAATTTATGAAAGCTCATAAACTCATCGACTCCACAGTGTGTGTGACGTGATGTGTCGAAATCACGAAAGCGTATGGATCGTATTTAAAATGCAGTGCGGCCATAAATACGGCAGAAGTTGTGATTCATTAAATTGATAGTGAAATTTCTTGCGGCATTCCCAAACTGTCTAGGCGGTTAGGAAACGTGGCTTTTACCCACGCGACCTGGGTTCGTGTCCTCGTTTGGAAATTTTGTAGTTTAAATGAATTTTGCAAGCTTGACTTTATTCTTGTCTGTCGGAGAATGACGTTTAGCAGTGTGAAAACGGCAGGTCACGTGTCTACTCATTGTTGTGACGTAATTTGTCGAAACCATGAAAGCGTATGAATCGTATCTAGAATGCAGTGCGGCCAAAAAAACGGCAGAAGTTGTGATTCCTTAAAATGATTGTGAAATTTCTTGCGGCATTCCTAAACAGTCTAGGCGGTTAGGAAACGTGGCTTTTACCCACGCGACCCGGGTTCGAGTCCTGGTTTGGAAATTTTGTAGTTTAAATGAATTTTGCAAGCTTGACTTTATTCCTTTCTGTTCGAACAATGACGTTTGGCAGCTTGAAAACGGCGAGTCACGTGTCTACTCATTGTTGTGACGTGATTTGTCGAAATCATGAAAGCGTATGGATCGTATCTAAAATGTAGTGCGGCCACAAAAACGGCAGAAGTTGTGATTCCTTAAAATGATTGTGAAATTTCTTGCGACATTCTTAAACTGTCTTGGCGGTAAGGAAACGTGGCTTTTACCCACGCGACCCGGGTTCGAGTCCAGGTTTGGAAATTTTGTAGTTTACATAAATTTTGCAAGCTTGACTTTATTCTTTTCTGTCGGACAATGACGGTTAGCAGCGTCAAAACGGCGACTCACGTGTCTACTTTGTGATCATCGTATCCGCTCATTGTAGTGACGTGGAATTTATGAAAGCTCATAAACTCATCGACTCCCCAGTGTGGTGTGACGTGACGTGTCGAAATCATGAAAGCGTATGGATCGTATTTAAAATGCAGTTCGGCCACATACGGCAGAAGTTGTGATTCCTTAAAATGATTGTGAAATTTCTTGCGGCAATCCCAAACAGTCTAGGCGGGTAGGAAACGTGGCTTTTACCTACGCGACCCGGGTTCGAGTCCTGGTTTGGAAATTTTGTAGTTTGAATGAATTTTGCAAGCTTGACTTTATTCCTTTCTGTTCAAACAATGACGTTTGTAAGCTTGAAAACGGCAAGTCACGTGTCTACTCATTGTTGTGACGTGATTTGTCGAAATCATGAAAGCGTATGGATCGTATCTAGAATGCAGTGCGGCCACAAAAACGGCAGAAGTTGTGATTCCTTAAAAGGATTGTGAAATTTCTTGCGGCATTCCCAAACTGTCTTGGCGGTTAGGAAACGTGGCTTTTACCCACGCGACCTGGGTTCGAGTCCTGGTTTGGAAATTTTGTAGTTTAAATGAATTTTGCAAGCTTGGCTTTATTCCTTTCTGTTCGAACAATGACGTTTGGCAGCTTGAAAACGGCGAGTCACGTGTCTACTCATTGTTGTGACGTGATTTGTCGAAATCATGAAACCGTATGGATCGTATCTAGAATGTAGTGCGGCCACAAAAACGGCAGAAGTTGTGATTCCTTAAAATGATAGTGAAATTTCTTGCGACATTCTTAAACTGTCTTGGCGGTAAGGAAACGTGGCTTTTACCCACGCGACCTGGGTTCGAGTCTAGGTAGGAAATTTTGTAGTTAACATAAATTTTGCAAGCTTGACTTTATTTTTTTCTGTTCGGACAATGACGTTTGGCAGCGTCAAAACGGCGACTCACGTGTCTACTTTGTGATCATCGTATGCGCTCATTGTAGAGACGTGAAATTTATGAAAGCTCATAAACTCATCGACTCCACAGTGTGGTGTGACGTCATGTGTCGAAATCATGAAAGCATATGGATCGTATTTAGAAAGCAGTGCGGCCACAAGAACGGCAGAAGTTGTGATTCCTTAAAATGATTGTGAAATTTCTTGCGGCATTCCCAAACAGTCTAGGCGGGTAGAAACGTGGCTTTTACCTACGCGACCCGGGTTCGAGTCCTGGTTTGGAAATTTTGTAGTTTAAATGAATTTTGCAAGCTTGGCTTTATTCCTTTCTTTTCGAACAATGACGTTTGGCAGCTTGAAAACGGCGAGTCACGTGTCTACTCATTGTTGTGACGTGATTTGTCGAAATCATGACACCGTATGGATCGTATCTAGAATGTAGTGCGGCCACAAAAACGGCAGAAGTTGTGATTCCTTGAAATGATTGTGAAATTTCTTGCAACATTCTTAAACTGTCTTGGCGGTTAGGAAACGTGGCTTTTACCCACGCGACCCGAGTTCGAGTCCTGGTTTGGAAATTTTGTAGTTTGAATGAATTTGCAAGCTTGACTTTATTCCTTTCTGTTCGAACAATGACGTTTGGCAGCTTGAAAACGGCGAGTCACGTGTCTACTTATTGTTGTGACGTGATTTGTCGAAATTATGAGAGGTTATAGATCGTATCTAGAATGTAGTGCGGCCACAAAAACGGCAGAAGTTGTGATTCCTTGAAATGATTGTGAAATTTCTTGCGGCATTCTTAAACTGCTTGGCGGTTAGGAAACGTGGCTTTTACCCACGCGACCTGGGTTCGAGTCTTGGTAGGAAATTTTGTAGTTAAAATAAAGTTTGCAAGCTTGACTCTATTCCTTTCTGTTTGGACAATGACGTTTGGCTGCGTCAAAACGGCGACTCACGTGTCTACTTTGTTATCATCGTATGCGCTCATTGTAGTGACGTGGAATTTCTGAAAGCTCATAAACTCATCGACTCCACAGCGTGGTGTGACGTAATTGTTGTCGACATCATGAAATCGTATGGATCGTATTTAGAATGCAGTGCGGTCGCAAAAATGGTAAAAGTTGTGATTGATCAAAATGATTGTGAAGTGTTGCCGCATTCCCAAATAGTCTAGGCGGTTAGGATACGTGGCTTTCACCCACGCGACCCGGGTTCGAGTCCCGGTTTGGGAATTTTGTAGTTTGAATGAATTTTGCAAGCTTGACTCTATTCCTTTCTGTTCGAATAATGACGTTTGGCAGCTTGAAAACGGCGAGTCACATGTCTACTTTGTTATCATCGTATCCGCTCATTATAGTGACGTGAATAATATGTAAGCTCATTAGCTCATTGACTCCACAGCGTGGTGTGACGTAATTCGTCGACATCATGAAATCGTATGGATCGTATATAGAATGCAGTGCGGTCGCAAAAATGGTGAAAGTTGTGATTGATCAAAATGATTGTGAAGTGTTGCCGCATTCCCAAATAGTCTAGGCGGTTAGGATACGTGGCTTTCACCCACGCGACCCGGGTTCGAGTCCCGGTTTGGGAATTTTGTAGTTTGAATGAATTTTGCAAGCTTGACT
>NC_090619.1:354776-374974 GCF_004359215.1 Bremia lactucae
ACTTCACTCTTCTTTCGCAACGGATAAACCGTCACGTACCGGCTCTTCATCATGATAAAGCTCACAATGTACTTAAAGCCGGATCTTGAAGCTGGAGTGATTGGTCCAAGCACGTCGGAGCATACGATACCGTCTAAACGTGCACTCTCCCTGAGTCCTTTGTCTTCCTCGCTTGACTTGAATGACTTGCGTACTTGCTTGGACGTTGCGCATACGTCACACACGACGTCGGTCTTCATTTCCGCGCCTTTGATCCTTCCTTCCTTGATCATATCATTAATCGTTCCGTACGATGCGTGACCCAGTCTTCTGTGCCATAGCTCGCTCTCGTACGCGGCTACGTGACACTCCGCACCAGCCTCAACGTTGAGGTACATCAGGAAGCCCTACTTCCTTCCAGTGGCAACTGATGTCCCGCCCCGCTTCACGACGCACTCGTTGCGCGTGATCTCTACTGTCATTCCTCGCGCTGATGCAGCCGTAAGCGAGAATAAATTCTTTGACAGATCTTCGACATGGAGAGTGTTTTCGAGGCGAGCGTCGATCCAATCATGTCCGGTCCAAACGCGCAGCTTCACCGTTCCGTGACCGATGACCTTGAGCTTCACATTACTCTTCGCGCTTGATATGCTGCGCGCCTGGCACACTTCCTCATACTCCACAAAAGCTTTCCGGTCCTTGCACATGTGTGCAGATGCGCCACTGTCCATAACCCAGCAGTCGCTGACAGATCCTTCGCTTGCATTAAATGCGACGTTGGAGTGGTCGTGTCCTCCTTCTCGTGTTTCCCTTGGTCCACGACTTGCACGGCAATCTCTAGCATAGTGGCCGACCTTGCCACAGTTAAAACACGCTCCTGAAGGTCTTTTAGCACGCGTTTCTTGCTGCTTCTTCGGGTGCTGCTTGCTGTTTCTCTTACTTGTGTAAAGAGCCGTTGCTTCTTCTACACGTGCCGTGTCCTTGTGCCGCACTTCCTCAGCAATCAACTTGCTCACGAGGTCGCTAAAATTAAAACTTGACACCGACATGCGAAACGCCTGCACTAAGCTCTCGTAGCTTGCAGGCAGACTCCTCAGCATCACTGCACATACGTCCTCTTCACTTGGCCCACAGTTGGCGCTATTCATCTTCATCACTAGATCTTCAAGCTCTGTCACGTGACCACTGATGCTTGAAGCCGTATACTTGAATGAGGCAAACTTCTCCTTAAGCCAAAGTCGATTCGCCATGTCTTGTGTGCGATGAAACTTCGCCAGCCTTCCCCACGCCTCTCTCGCCGTCGTCGCGTCGATAATGTGCATCAATTGCGCGTCACTCAAATTCAGCGCGATCGCGGCGTGCGCTTGCTGCTCCTTTACAGCATTCGGAGCGTCTACACCGGAGACAGCTCCCCACAACCCCTTGGACATGAGGTACATCTTCATCTTGTAGCTCCATAGCACGTAGTTTGAGCCGTCAAAAGGCTCAATCTTGAAACCGGAGTCGTTGCTTGGGCTCATAACCTGTTGATTTACGTTAACGCTATGAGCTTGAAGATGGGCTTACGGTCGAGATTGCAAACCGGAAAGTAAGTTATATTTTGAGTTTAACTTTATCCTACCGTTAGCTTTATCCTACCGTTAATGATTTCCTATCGTTCGCTGCGCCCCCTTTCCCAGATATGTCGACTACCATAAAATGGGGGACGTCACTGTCTGGCGGTACAGTGCTGGTGAACCCCAAACACCAGTTCCCGAAGGTTTTACTTTTGGTCGTTACCGGGTATCGAACCGGTGACCAGTGGGTCGCACCGCCATGCCTTACCCGACTGAGCCACAACACACGATATTTTCCGCACTCAACTTCTTCGTGTTATTCTTGTAATTTGATCCCGTATAAACGCATATGCATAAGTGCAATACTTTCGATGAATACATCAATCTTCAACAGTAAGCTCATTAGCTCATTGACTCCACAGCGTGGTGTGACGTAATTTTTGTCGACATCATGAAATCGTATGGATCGTATTTAGAATGCAGTGCGGTCGCAAAAATGGTGAAAGTTGTGATTGATCAAAATGATTGTGAAGTGTTGCCGCATTCCCAAATCGTCTAGGCGGTTAGGATACGTGGCTTTCACCCACGCGATTGGCGGTTAGGATACGTGGCTTTCACCCACGCGACCCGGGTTCGAGTCCCGGTTTGGGAATTTTGTAGTTTGAATGAATTTTGCAAGCTTGACTTTATTCTTTTCTGTTCGAATAATGACGTTTGGCAGCTTGAAAACGGCGAGTCACATGTCTACTTTGTACTTTTTATCATCGTATCCGCTCTTTGTAGTGACGTGAATAATATGTAAGCTCATTAGCTCATCGACTCCACAGCGTGGTGTGACGTAATTTGTCGACATCATGAAATCGTATGGATCGTATTTAGAATGCAGTGCGGTCGCAAAAATGGTGAAAGTTGTGATTGATCAAAATGATTGTGAAGTGTTGCCGCATTCCCAAATAGTCTAGGCGGTTAGGATACGTGGCTTTCACCCACGCGACCCGGGTTCGAGTCCCGGTTTGGGAATTTTGTAGTTTGAATGAATTTTGCAGCTTGACTCTATTCCTTTTTGTTCGAACAATGACGTTTGGCAGCTTCAAAACGGCGTGTCACATGTCTACTTTGTTATCATCGTATCCGCTCATTATAGTGACGTGATAATATGTAAGCTCATTAGCTCATTGACTCCACAGCGTGGTGTGACGTAATTTGTCGACATCATGAAATCGTATGGATCGTATTTAGAATGCGGTGCGGTAGCATAAAATGGTGAAAGTTGTGATTCATCAAAATGATTGTAAAGTGTTGCTGCATTCCTAAATAGTCTAGGCGGTTAGGATACGTGGCTTTCACCCACGCGACCCGGGATCGAGTCCCGGTTTGGGAATTATGTAGTTTGAATGAATTTTGCAAGCTTGACTTTATTTTTTTCTGTTCGAACAATGACGTTTGGCAGCTTGAAAACGGCGAGTCACGTGTTTACTTTGTTATCATCGTATCCGCTCATTGTGGTGACGTGAATAATATGAAAACTCATTAGCTCATCGACTCCACAGCGTCCTGTGACGTAATTTGTCGAAAGAATGAAATCGTATGGATCGTATTAAGAATGCAGTGCGGTCGCAAAACGGTGAAAGTTGTGATTGATTAAATGATTGTGAAGTGTTGCCGCATTCCCAAATAGTATTGGCGATTAGGATACGTGGCTTTCACCCACGCGACCCGGGTTCGAGTCCCGGTTTGGGAATTCTCTAGTTTGAATGAATTTTGCAAGCTTGACTCTATTCCTTTCTGTTCGAATAATGACGTTTGGCAGCTTGAAAACGGCGAGTCACATGTCTACTTTGGTATCATCGTATCCGCTCATTGTAGTGACGTGAATAATATGAAAGCTCATTGGCTCATCGACTCCACAGTGTGGTGTGACGTGATTCGTCGAAATCATAAAATTGTATAGATCATTTTTAGAATGCAGTGCGGCCGCAAAAACGGTAGAAGTTGTGATTGATCAAAATGATTGTAAAGTGTTGCTGCATTCCCAAAAAGTCTAGGCGGTTAGAATACGTGGCTTTCACCCACGCGACCCGGGATCGAGTCCCGGTTTGGGAATTATGTAGTTTGAACGAATTTTGCAAGCTTGATTTTATTTATTTCTGTTCGAACAATGACGTTTGGCAGCTTGAAAACGGCGAGTCACGTGTCTACTTTGTTATCATCATATCCGCTCATTGTAGTGACGTGAATAATCTGAAAGCTCATTAGCTCATCGACTCCACAGCGTGGTGTGACGTAATTTGTCGACATCATGAAATCGTATGGATCGTATCAAGAATGCAGTGCGATCGCAAAAATGGTGAAAGTTGTGATTGATCAAAATGATTGTGAAGTGTTGCTGCATTCCCAAATAGTCTAGGCGGAAAGGATACGTGGCTTTCAACCACGCGACCCGGGATCGAGTCCCGGTATGGGAATTTTGTAGTTTGAATGAATTTTGCAAGCTTGACTTTGTTCCTTTCTGTTCGAACAATGACGTTTGGCAGCTTCAAAACGGCGAGTCACGTGTCTACTTTGTTATCATCGTATCCGCTCATTGTAGTGACGTGAATAATATGTAAGCTCATTAGCTCATTGACCCCACAGCGTGGTGTGACGTGATTTGCGAAATCATGAATCGTATGGATCGTATTATTTCAAATACAGTAGGGTTGCAAAAAATGGTGAAAGTTGTGATTCATCAAAATGATTGTGAACTGTTGCTGCATTCTCAAAACGTCTAGGCGGTTAAGATACGTGGCTTTCACCTTCGCGACCCGGGTTCGAGTCCCGGTTTGGGAATTTTGTAGTTTGAATGAATTTTGCAAGCTTGACTTTATTCCTTTCTGTTCGACAATGACGTTTGGCAGCTTGAAAACGGCGAGTCACGTGTCTACTTTGTTATCATCGTATCCGCTCATTGTAATGACGTGAATAATATGTAAGCTCATTAGCTCATTGAATCCACAGCGTGGTGTGACGTAATTCGTCGAAATCATAAAATTGTATAGATCATTTTTAGAATGCAGTGCGGCCGCAAAAACGGTAGAAGTTCTGATTTATGTAATAGTTGTGAAATTTCTTGCGGCATTTTTAAATAGTTTAGGCGGTTGGATATGTGGCTGTCACACACGCAACCCGGGTTTGAGTCCCGCTTTGGAAATTTCGTTGTTTGTATGAATTTTGCAAGCTGGACTTTAGTATTTTCTGGTCGTACAATGACGTTTGGCAGCGTGAAAAAGGCGAGTCACGTGTCAAACGTCACCAATTCCTACCCAGCTAGTGAAGACTGGGGCAGTGAAAAGAACATGACAAGGAGTCATGTGTCGATGTACGATGTAAAGTGTCTCCAAAATTGACAAATAACTTAACTAATCGCATTCGGCCGTCAGCAGCCTCTAATTTGCTACCGCTCGGTGTTTTTGAGCTTCAATTTGCGCAGATCGATCCCTTTTCCTCCTGTGTGAGTACTTGTCATAAAAGACTTACGTCCGACTGCCGAGAGCCTGTGGCAGTAGACGGCAAGCTGACAGGGAGTCAAGCGTCGCATAAGCCGGCACAGTGCCTATATCCCGGTGCGGTTGGAAGGGGTGCGTTAGCCAGGAGAGCGACGGCACCCGCTTTCCAGTCAAAGGTCGTGGTGACACGAAGAACGAGTACACGACAAATTAGGACGACCAACGGCACATCTATACACGTGACCTTTCAATCAGATCATATTAAAGAGGACGGGCCTTCGAAGAGGTGTTCGACGCCGTCAAAGCCGAAATTACGGAGGCATCCTCAGTTGAGGTGCTCCAAAAAGTCTTTAAATCTACCGAGGCGATAGTAAATCTCCCGGAGATGTCGTGGGATCTGTTTTTTGCTGAATTAAAGGATGGAAAGATTCACGAGATAGTCACAACAGTTCCAGAAGAGAACTTGGTGGACTGTTGCTCGTCTTCCACAATGGACGAGAGCGTCCTTGAAACGGACAAAAAGAAATGGTTCTCTGCTCAAGGCTGGATGCCTTGAGAGACAGTCTGTTCCTTAATATTCTGTGGAAACATCGCGATTTGTTCCGAGAAGAAGTGCCGAACCGCCTACCAGCAGATAGGGCCATCGGGCACAAGATAGACCTTGAACCTGTCACCAAGTATTGCGTGACCAGGCAATGACCGTTGCCGAAAGAACAAGTCGATTATATCGATGAGTTCTTCGACAAGCGAGCCAAGGCGGAACATGTGAATGAGAGCAAATCGCCTCTCAGCAGCCCGACCTTTTGTGTGTGTAAAGCCACAGGTGGATGGCGCGTGGTCTATGCTTACAAAAAGCTAAACACGGCGATCCTATCGGCGCAAACGCCAATCCCGCGGAAAGATGTCTTGTTGAACTCCATGGGAAAGTCAACTATCTTTTCCGCTTTGGATTTGAAGGATGGCTACTATCAGATACTCATGAGAGAGTCCGATGTAGCCAAAACGGCAGTAAGCACCCCAAGTGGTATGCTTTGGGAGTGGCTTGTGATGTCCTAAGGTTTGAAAAACGAACCAGCGGCATTCAACCGAGTGGTGGCTCACGTGATGCGTCAGCACCGTGCCTAAGCGCCCCATTACTTTGACGATGTATTCGTGCATAGTAGGGCCGAGGACAGGCTGAGAGAGACATAGAGTCGCACAACCGTCATTTAGACGCTGTGTTGAAGACTCTGCGTGACGCCCATCTGTAATTAACTTGCAAAAGTGCGTCATAGGGGTCCCCGAGGTACCTGTTCTGGGCTGCATCGTTAGTACACATGGTCTACGAGCAGACCCAGACAAGGTAACATTGGTAAAGGAATTGCCAATCCCACGGCATGTGAAGGCTTTGCGCCAATTACTAGGGCTCGATAATTACTTGCATAAATATAGCAAGAATTATGCTGAGCAAACTAAACCATTATCTGAACTCCTCAAAAAGGATGCAGAATAAGTTTGGTTAATAGAAGAAGATGATGCGTTCACATTAGTGGAGCAATCTCTTGTTGAGGCACCGGTCTTGGCATTGCCAGACGCTAATTAGCCCTTTAGCATCGTTTCCGATGCAAGTAATTTTGCAATCGGCAGCGCACTCATGCAGAAGGATGACGACGGCGTTGACCGTTTCATCTCTTATCAGTCCCGACTTTCAAAAGCCGCGGAACTGATTTACCCTGTGCATGACAAGGAGCGACTTTCAATAAAGTATGCTCTTGTTAAGTTTCGAGTGTAGATATTGGGTACCAAATCATTTCTGGTTTATACGGAATACGCATCAATGTGGACCGCAATAAATTTACCGCACCTCGCGCCTAGAATCGCAAGATGGCTTACATCATTCTCGATACTTGATTTCAAAGTTGTTAGAAGCCGAATAAGTCGAATGTCTTGGCTGACGCATTATCGCGCAGACCAGACTTCGAGGCAAGACACCAGGAAAGTGTGTCTAGTGCAAAGGCACAAGTTGAGTTGTCAACCTTGGCAGCCATTAAAGTCTACCACGTGACGAGCTCGTTGGTCTCCTAAAGAAAGGAGAGCTACAGTCAGGTCGAACATTGTCGGCTATTGTTGGATCACTTTGGAGGACAAAAGGTCTCTCTTTCGTCACATCTGAAGAATAAGCTAAGTCGGTTTAGCTACAGCGATGGCCTGTTATGGCATCAGCTGTCACCTTCTGATTCCTTGAAAACCTATGTCGCTCATTTCTGGGAAAGGGGGCGCAGCGAACGATAGGAAATAATTAACGGTAGGATAAAGCTAACGGTAGGATAAAGTTAACGGAAAGATTGAGATAAACTCAAAATATAACTTACTTTCCGGTTTGCAATCTCGACCGTAAGCCCATCTTCCGGTTTCAAGATTGAGCCTTTTGACGGCTCAAACTACGTGCTATGGAGCTACAAGATGAAGGTGTACCTCATGTCCAAGGGGTTGTGGGGAGCTGTCTCCGGTGTAGACGCTCCGAATGCAGTAAATGAGCAGCAAGCGCACGCTGCGATCGCGCTGAATCTGAGTGACGCGCAGTTGATGCACATTATCGACGCGACGACGGCGAGAAAGGCGTGGGGAAGGCTGGCGAAGTTTTATCGCACACAAGACATGGCGAATCGACTTTGGCTTAAGGAGAAGTTTGCGTCGTTTAAGTACACAGCTTCAAGCATCAGTGGTCACGTGACAGAGCTTGAAGATCTAGTCATGAAGATGAATAGCGCCAACCGCCGGCCAAGTGAAGAGGACGTATGTGCAGTGATGCTGCGGAGTCTACCTGCAAGCTACGAGAGCTTAGTGCAAGCGTTTCGCATGTCGGTGTCAAGTTTTAATTTCAGCGACCTCGTGAGCAAGTTGATTGCTGAGGAAGTGCGACACAAGGACACGGCACGTGTAGAAGAAGCAACGGTTCTTTACACAAGTAAGAGAAACAGCAAGCAGCACCCGAAGAAACAGCAAGAACGGCGTGCTAAGAAACCTTCAGGAGCGTGTTATAACTGTGGCAAGGTCGGCCACAATGCTAGGGATTGCCGTTCAAGTCGTGGACCAAGAGAAACACGAGAAGGAGGACACGAACACTCCAACGTCGCATTTAATGCAAGCGAAGGGTCCGTCAGCGACTGCTGGGTTATGGACAGTGGCGCATCTGCACACATGTGCAAGGACCGGGAAGCTTTCGTGGAGTATGAGGAAGTGTGCCAGGCGCGCAGTATATCAAGCGCGAAGAGTAATGTGAAGCTCAAGGTCATCGGTCACGGAACGGTGAAGCTGCGCGTTTGGACCGGACATGATTGGATCGACGCTCGCCTCGAAAACACTCTCTATGTCGAAGATCTTTTAAAGAATTATTCTCACTTACGGCTGCATCAGCGCGAGGAATGACAGTAGAGATCACGCGCAACGAGTGCGTCGTGAAGCGGGGCGGGACACCAGTTGCCACTGAAACGAAGCAGGGCTTCCTGATGTACTTCAACGTTGAGGCTGGTGCGGAGTGTCACGTAGCCGCGTACGGGAGCGAGCTATGGCACAGAAGACTGGGTCACGCATCGTACGGGACAATTAATGATATGGTCAAGGACGGAAGGATCAAAGGCGCGGAAATGAAGACCGACGTCGTGTGTGACGTATGCGCAACGTCCAAGCAAGTACGCAAGTCATTCAAGTCAAGCGAAGAAGACAAAAGACTCAAAGAGAGTGCACGTTTTGACAGTATCGTATGCTCCGACGTGCTTGGACCAATCACTCCAGCTTCAAGGTCCGGCTTTAAGTACATTGTGAGCTTCATCATGATGAAGAGCCGGTACGTGACGGTTTATCCGTTGCGAAAGAAGAGTGAAGTCATGAGCGCGGTCACAAGATTTTACCGGGAGATCAAGATAGCGTCTGGGACTAAGATCAAGGTCATTCGAAGTGACAACGGTGGCGAGTACCGGAACACGGCAATGAATAACTTCTGCAAGGAGAAGTTCATCAAGCAAGATTACACAGTTCCATACAATCCTGAACAGAACGGCATGGCAGAGCGCATGCATCGAACTCTGGTAGAGATGACGCGCTGCATGCTTAATGACAGCGGGCTCGACAAGTCTTACTGGTGCGAAGCTTTAATGACAGCAGCAGACATTCGGAACGTGGTTTAAAACTCGTCGAACAAGAAGTCAAGTCCGTACGAGATATTGTTTAAGCGAAAGCAGCGCATCGATCACATGCGCGTAGTTGGTTCGCAATGCTACGCGCACGTAACAAAGGAGAAACGAAAGAAGCGCGGTGTGGTGCGCTACGAACAAGAGTTTCCCAACTTACGTCGCGGTCACTTTAACTTGGAAGATTTTGAAGGAGAAGACTCGTTTTATTGCTTTGTTGCAGATGGTGATGGAGAACAAGCTTCAACTACGAAGAAGTATTAAAGAGTAAGAACAAGGAGCAATGGCTGGAAGCGATGAAGAGTGAGATGCAGTCACTCAACGAACACAGCACATGGGCGTTAGTGGACATGCCACCGAACAAGAAGGCTGTTGGCTGCAAGTGGGTATTTCGGATCAAGCGCGATCCAAGTGGAAATATTGTCAAGTTCAAGGCACGATTAGTTGCGAAAGGATTCACGCAACGACCTGGGATCGACTTTGTCGAGACTTTTGCGCCTGTGGCACGCAAAGAGTCAATCAATACGGTGTTGGCAATTGCAGCAGTTGAAGACTTGGAGGCAGAAAACGTCGATGTTGATACCGCATTCCTGTATGGAAAAGTTGATGAGGAGATCTATATGGACCAACCCGACGGTTTTGAAGATCAATAAAATCCGATGAAGAAGTGTTTGCTGCAGAAAGTGCCGTATGGAACCAAGCAAGCGGCGCGGCAGTGGAACAGCAAACTAAATCAGCATCTGGAAAACCAAGGATTCAAAAGCACTTCAGCAGATCCGTGTGTGTTTATTCGAGTGTCAAGCGACGAATACAGCATCATTGTAATCTACTTGGACGACCTAATGCTGTTCGGCAAGACTAAGGAACACATTACGGACATTAAGAGTGCGCTTAAGCAAGAGTTCAGCATCAAAGAGCTTGGGGATCTCAAGTACTGCTTGGGAATCGAGATTTACCGCAAGCGCGATGAACACTTGATCAAGATGAACCAGAAGGCATACATCAGGCGACTCTCGGAAAAGCATGGAATTGAGAATTGCAAGGACGTGCGCACACCAGCGGACAACAACTCGAAACTGGTGAAGATGCCTGAAGAGGAAGCATTTGAACCGAGATTTCCGTATCGCGAACTGGTGGGTGCATTAATGTACATAGCGACTTGTACACGACCAGACATCGCGCATGCGGTTGGCGAAGTTGCCAAGTTCTGTGAGCGCTACGGGAAGTCACACTGGGTAGCAGCCAAGCGAATTCTCAAGTACTTGAAGACGACTAAATAAAATTGGCATTGTGTTTAGCGGCGTTAACAAGGGAGAGCTTATTATATTTCCAGACGCAAACTGGGCAGGCGACTTAGACACGCGGCGTTTAACGACAGGATACGTGTTCTTCCTGAACGGCGGCACGATCTCATGGAATTTCAAGCGACAGCCAACCGTTGCGACATCAAGCACGGAAGCAGAGTACATGAGTCTATACAGCGCAACTCAAGAGGCAGTCTGGCTTCGAAATCTGATAAAGGACTTGAAGTACAAGACTGATACGGCGACGACGATCTTTCAAGACAATCAAGGATGTATTGCGCTTGCCAAGAATCCTGTCTACCATTCGCGCACGAAGCACATCGATATCAAGTTTCATTTCTTGCGTGAGAAAGTGGCGAGCGAGGTAATTGTAGTGGAGTACAAGCCAGCCGAAGAAATGATCGCAGACGGATTTACCAAGGCACTTCCAAGAGACAAGCACACCAAGTTTATCATGGGACTCGGCATGGCAGCATAAGGGCATCACTTCGAGCGCACATCAAGGGAGAGTGTTGAAGATTGATGTGTTAATCGAAAGTGTTGCGCTTTGTGCATATGCGTGTTGCATAAGGGATCATATGACAAGAATTATACGGAGAATTTGAATGTGGAAAATATCGTGTGTTGTGGCTCAGTCGGGTAAGGCATGGCGGTGCGTCCCACTGGTCACCGGTTTGATACCCGGTAACGACAAAAAGTAAAACCTTCGGGAACTGGTGTTTGGGGTTCACAGCATATAAATTATATAATTACTAAACATTGAAAGCCACGTATCCTATCCGGCTAGACTATTTGAGAATGAAGCAACAGTTTAAAATCATTTTTTGGATGAATAGGAACTTCTACCGTTTTTGCGGGCGCACTGCGTTCTTAACACGATACATACGATTTCATGATTTCGACAAATCACGTCACACCACGGTGTGGAGTCGATGAGCTAATGAACTATCATACAATCCACGCCATAACAATGAGCGGACACGATGATAACAAAGTAGCGCGTGACTCGCCGTTTGGACGCTGCCAAACGTCATCGTCCGAACAGAAAGGAATAAAGTCAAGCTTGCAAAATTCATTCAAACTTCAAAATTCCCATACCGGGACTCGAACCCGGGTCGCGTAGATGAAAGCCACGTATCCTTACCGCCTAGACTTTTTGAGAATGCAGTAACAGTTCAAAATCATTTTGATGAATCAGAACATCTACCGTTTTTGCGGCCGCACTGCATTCTAAATACGATCCATACGATTTCATGATTTCGACAAATTACGTCACACCACGCTGTGGAGTCGATGAGCTAATGAGCTTTCATATTATTCACGTCATTACAATGAGCGGATACGATGATAACAAAGTAGACACGTGACTCGCCGTTTTCAAGCTGCCAAACGTCATTGTTGAACAGAAAGGAATAAAGTCAAGCTTGCAAAATTCATTCAAACTACAAAATTCCCAAACCGGGACTCGAACCCGGGTCGCGAAGGTGAAAGCCACGTATCCTAACCGCCTAGACTATTTGGGAATGCGGCAACACTTCACAATCATTTTCATCAATCACAACTTTCACAATTTTTTGCGACCCTACTGTATTTGAAATAAAACGATCCATACGATTCATGATTTCGCAAATCACGTCACACCACGCTGTGGGGTCAATGAGCTAATGAGGTTTCATATTATACACGTCACTACAATGAGCGGATACGATGATAACAAAGTAGACATGTGACTCGCCGTTTTGAAGCTGCCAAACGTCATTGTTCGAACAGAAAGGAACAAAGTCAAGCTTGCAAAATTCATTCAAACTACAGAATTCCTAAATCGGGACTCGAACCCGGGTCGCGTGGGTGAAAGCGTCAACGCACCCTCAACTGTGTTCGACACGACATCAGATGCATAAGCCTCTCGTAGGAGCACATCATTTCCGGTGTCCTGCATAGAGTTCGCAACTGTGCGTGTAATCCAGTCTATCCATGATTGGGGTTTTGCCAACCATGGCATGCCTAGGATGAGGTCATACGGACTCTCCATACCTCGCACTGTAAACTTCTCTCTACAAGAGAAGTCACTAAAGCTGAAGGCGAGTTCTACCTGAACTCGCTCAGACTTAACGAGCGCGCCGTTCGCTAAATGAACGGTCCCTCTTCTCGCTTGCTATCGTGACAAAGCGACTCAAACATCGCCGGTCTCTTTCTTAGAGCCGCGAGTTTTTCAAAATTTTGTGATGCACCCGAATCCACTAGGAGGGTCATTACTTGGTCATAGCCTCGCACTTGATCGCTATAGACCAGTAGGGTTGAGGTCCGAAATTTCGAGACCACGGGGACTATGCTACTTATTTGTTCGACAACATTGAACTTTAATGTAGCTTTAGGGTAGGGCATCCCGCCCCTACTGCGCTCCTGCATTTCCCGACCGCTCAGTGGTCGATGTAGAACTCATGCGTCTCACACGCTGGTTCTTGCCATCGCCCTTTGGGAAGGGGCCCTCTTGCTGGGCATCTTTGCCCCAGCAGGGACCCTGGCATAGCAGCGAGCAATCATACGGCCGCACTTGCCGCATTTATAGCAGACAACATCTGCATTGCCTAACTCCATGGAAGTGGCATCTGACCTCTCCCGCTGACGGCTTATACAAAGCTGTCGCCGATGCACTGTTGTAGGATTGCTCCTCGACTAAGGCAATTTGGAGTGCCTCTTCCATCGTCGACAGCACCTTTCTGAAAAGGGCCTGCCGCGATAAGACATGCCGTAGTCCGTTCATAAACGTGGGCACCTTAATGTGCTCCGTAATCGGACCTACGGTATTGGACGCCGACAGCGAGGGCATCTGTTGCATATAATCTTGCAGAGATCGCTTCGCCTGTCGCGCTCCAAAGAAGCGCGTCTGAAGCAACACTTCCTTGCTCGGCGGCTGGTATATAACGCGTATGTTTTCCTTAGAGATAGCCCATGTACGGAACGCATTTCTGTACGCCATAAGCGCCGAGTTAGCCCACTCTGAGGCCTTACCGCGCAGATGAGACATGGCGTACGACACCATCTCTGTCGTCCTTGATGAGCTGCGCGACACCGCATTGCTCCACGGCTAAATGCCAGTGGACAATCGTGTGCGCTGCAGTTCCATCGAACTTGTGCGGGTCCAACCGAATGGGCCTCGGCTGATACGGCCGGGCAGAGAGCATATCAACAGTCCTGTTGAGAGCCTCGCTCCGAGCCTGCTCATGCCTCAGCTCATCCTGAGTCTGAGTGACGGCCTCCGCCGGCTCTGTGCCTCGGACGCGGCTCTCCACTATCCAAGCACGAATGCCCTAAACTTTTCCAACTGAGCAACATGTTGCTTAGGAGGATTTCCCAAGAGCCTGGTCGGGGCTTGTTCACCAGGTCCCTTTGCCAAGTGCTCTGCCACCTCCCGATGATTTTCGACGAGGTGGAAGAAATATGCCCAATCGATATTAAGGCTCATCCTCACGTACACACGCAGAGATGTGGGTCATGGGAAGGATTTCAAGTGCTACCAAGTGTAGGCGGGCATGTCTTAATGCGACCAAGCTCTACTTAAGCACACACCATAGTACAGCGAGGAAGCGGATTGACCGTCTACTCTATTGTGCCGTGAGGTAGTTGTGTTAGGCGCCTTAGCGACCTCACCCAACGTACTAAGTACTTTGGTAAGGTGTCGTCACGAGAGCGGTGATCCAACTCCTCGTGCGCACTTACCAAGTAGATAGTAGTTTTCAGACTGATTTATATTTAATCGTAATCGATATAAATACCTATTTCAACCAATCATATAATGTCATCTTTGTAGATAACAACAATATGTATTGCGAGCGTATCTTTCTAGATATGTCGCGTAACGGATGACGCTAGACGTCATCGCGAATGACGCTAGGCGTCATCCCTCCTAATGTGAATGCACCTACGTGCATCACGTACACAAGGATAAGCCATATATAAACCACACTTAAATGGTGGGTCTAATTACTTTTTTTTAATAATTGTCCATCCCCTTAAGTTCACAAAGTGTACTTAACGGAGACTGTGTAACATTAGGGCAACTTGAGCCCGTTAGATAAATCGTAGCAAAAACGATATTGCCCGTTCGTGCAAAGTTGTTTTGGCTTCATTAGACGTGTAAGTGGCTCAATGGCGCTCGCGCAAGAAAAAATATATGAGCGGAACAGACGTAAGTCATACATGTATCTAATCGAAGATTTGCTCGTAGCTCTATACGCTATACTTACCGACTGACGTAGTCTCAACTATTACGAAAACGAGGCTTAAAGCTCTCCCGATAGGGCATTGGACGATGATGGCCGCACACGGCAATGCCTAAAGGCAGTCGAACAGTTTTAGGTTCAACTGCATTTATAATGCGGGATTTATCAAGCCTTGTCATGGCCCTTGGAAGGCTGTGGTGCCTGGGAAGCGAAACGTTGATAATTGTTTAAAAAGTTTACGCAAATGTTATAGTAAATCGAGCTTTGTACCATATATAATGAATTGCCGTATGTGGCTACATTCAATTCAGTGTAGAAGTCGCATTCATGAGGGCTATAGTCCCGTATTTGGCGGTCTTACAGATGGTTTCGAGTCGGACATCCGGCTACGTTCGAAGAGGCAGTTGCCATACCGCTACGCGCCGAGTTTGACTTTAAGCCTGCTCGCGTTAGCACGCCTGTCTACCGAACAAGCTCTTTGAGGACATGGGCTCCGTCTAATAGAGCGGAACCTATGGACTTAAGCCTCGTTGAGGAAGGAGAAGAGACTCTTCAAGCTGTGGAACAGCATAAGACCATCCGTAGATGTTATATGTGCGGAAACACAAAACATTTACGCCCTGCCTGCCCTCTTCGAAATTCGCGTAAAGCTCGAATGAGCTCCAACTCCGACCTATACCAGAGATCTGGTACGGTGCGGGAAAACGTCGATACCCAGTAGGTGCGGGGCGCCCTACTGGGGAAGACCTATGCTATGTTAAACCTCAAGAAGGTGAGAATAAACAGGACCTAGCCCCAATTAGCTTGGTGCTTAATGAAACGGGGTGAGAGTACAAG
This sequence comes from Bremia lactucae, assembly GCF_004359215.1. Taxonomy (NCBI): domain Eukaryota; phylum Oomycota; class Peronosporomycetes; order Peronosporales; family Peronosporaceae; genus Bremia; species Bremia lactucae. The sequence continues at coordinate 370,330 of NC_090619.1, forward strand.
CCTGGCTTGCTAGTCGCTCAAGCGACTGAAAAGGGCTTTGATAAGCCGTAGTCAATTTCAATTGACTCAGGAGCGTCTTGCAATGATGCTCGACGCCTTTCCCTTGAAGAAAGTCAACAATACGTTGAGGCGCTTAGAGCGCATGAAGACGATGCAGTCACTGTTCGCTTAGCGACTGGGACTCGTGTCACTGTTCCCAAAGTTCCATTGAACTTAGGTAAAAAGTTTTTGGACTTTGACAGTATGGAACGCTGTCTCGTCCTTGATTTGAATTCGAGATATGATCTCATCCTTGGTATGGCCTGGTTAGAACACCATGGGCCATGGATCGATTGGAGTTTAAGACCTTAGGCGCCACGTGCAATGTTCCTAGCAAAGTTTTGGAGAGTCATGAACCCATCTTTGCTAGGCAACAAAAGCGCTATTGGCGCGGATCATTGAATGAGTCTGTCAGTGTTTTAGACATTGGCATGTCTGAGGTAGTAATTCTCCTGTTACAAACATTAATTCTGAGCCCGACTCAGCAGAAATAAGTGGACCGGCACATGCTCCGTCGAGTGACACTCGTTATAATAACGATTCACTAAATGCTGAAAGCATTGTTGGCCTAAGGCCGAATCATCAAGGGTAAAATATTTCTGAGATACGTGAAGTGGCACGTCTAAGTCCACCGAGTATGGTCGGCCGAGGTGGCATCATACTGAGTGTCAGTAGTGACACTGTTGGCGGTTCGTTAGGACCTCAAGGGTGCAATATCCCTGAGATACGTGGACTGGCACGTCTAAGTCAACCGAGTGTGGTCGACCGAGGTGGCACCATGCTGAGTGTCAATAGTGACACTACTGGCAGTTTGCCAGGGCATTTTGGGTCAAACCCTCCTAATGTACGTGAAGCGACACGTAAACGTTCGCTAGTTAAGGAATTTGAGTTACCTAACTCCTTGTCGGATGTCAAATTAGACACCATGTCTTGTATAGAACCAATACAGTCTGAAAAATCCTGGAACGTGAATGGCCCGGCCTCTAAGAGGCGTATTGTCTCCACTCCAAGACAGGATGGACACGAAGCGTGTATACCCTCACAAAGTGATACGAGTGAGCAAGTACATACGCTTGTAAATGGCGTAACCGGTAACATTGAGGGGGAAGTTAGCCTTGCGGCAATCTCCTCGTTACCTGCTCTTTTAGAGATGGACGAAATGTCTATTGATGAGTGCGGTCAAGCCTTAAAAGCTGGTGACTTATCGAATGGTGGTCATTCGACCTATGGTTGAGTTAATCCCATCGTCACTTCTAGACGAAGCTGTCCTGGATAACACAAAAGCTGCACTTAGTGCGCGAAATGGGTCATCGATCTTTAAGGATCCTACGGATCCCTTTTATTCCTTAATTAATTAATTTCAAGATGTGGTCTGTAATAACCCACCATCTGTTTACCTCCGGATAGAGGTGTTCATCATCAAATTGACTTAGTTCCGGGAACCAAATACTGTGTCACAAGACAATGGCCTTAACCAAGGGAGCAGTGTGACGTCATTGACGATTTCTTCCGTGCTAAGCACGAGGCTGGAGTGGTACGAGAGAGCAAATTTCCTCATTCGACACGGACATTTTGTTTCAAAAAGCCAAATGGTAAATGGCACATTGTACATGCTTATAATAAGCTTAATGCTGCCACTATACCAGCACAAACCCGCATTCCTAAAAAGGATATTCTTCAGAACAATATCGTGGGATGTACAATGTACAGTGCATTGGACTTAGTCGATGGTTACTACCAATTGCTCATGCGAGCTAGTGATATCCCGCTTACAGCGGTTAGCACCCCAAGCGGCATGATATGGGGGTGGCTGGTTATGCCACAAGGGCTTTCCAACGCCCCGGCAACATTTAATCGTCTAGTGGCGCAACTGTTTCGCCCTCATCGAGGTTATGCTCAGACCTATTTCGATGACATTTTTGTCCATAGTCATGCGGAGCAGGGTCGGTCGGATATGAAAAACCATTTAGACCATTTGCGAGCAGTGCTCGAGTGCATGCGCACAAACAAATTGTATGCCAATGCATCTAAATGCATTTTTGGCGCAGACGAAATTCCTTTTTTAGGATGCTTCATAAGAAAGTGAGGCCTTTGAGTGGACCCCGCTAAGGTAAAAGCCATAGTAGATTGGCCGGTTCCTAAAAGCCAAAAGGATTTGCGTAAGTGGTTGGGTCTCACCAATTATTTACACAAATATAGCGAAAATTACGCTGATATGGCTAGGCCATTATCTAATCTCCTTAAAAAGGATACAGAATGGTACTGGACTAGCACCGAATAGAATGCTTTTCGAGCAGTTAAGGATAGTCTTATCCATGCCCCGTTTCTGGCACTGCCGAATCAAATTGGCCTTCCGGTATCGTCTGTGACGCATCACATTTTCCATTGGCAGTGCTGTTACAAAAAGATGTTGAGGGGCATGAACGTGTTATTGTTTTTGAGTCTAGACAGCTTAAAGTTGCGGAAAAGAACTACCCAGTTCATAACAAAGAGTTACTTGCTATGAAGGATGCTCTCGTCAGATTCAGAGTTTATCTGCTCGGCTCTAAGCCGTTTACGATTTATACAAATCACGCGTCATTACGCACGGCGACTAAGTCACCCCATCTCTCGCAGAGAATGGCCCGATGGCTATCCTTTTTTGCGGAATACAACTTCGAGGTGTAGTATAAACCCAGCAAGCAAAATGCTTTGGCTGATGCGTTATCAAGCAGGCCGGATTATGAGCTCTCTCATTTACCGACTATCATATCGCCTATCCTGAATTAATCCGTTCGGTTTACGCCAAGGATGAACAGTGTGTAGCTCTGCTACGAGCTTTAAAGAGCTCGGATTTAGGTATTAAATTACCGGCACGTTTGCGTGCAAGGTTACATCGATTTTCTATCGATACCAACCTGTTGCTGTATTGCACAGACATCGCGGACCCTCCGCGTGTCGTTGTTCCTCATGATGAGGATTTGAAGTACCGGATCCTCTATGAGGCACATGATAATGTCCTTGGTGGTCATCTCGGTCGAGAATAGACCTATGGCTCTTTCAGCCAGAGTTATTGGTGGCCCAAACTTTATAAATGGGTCAGCACATATGTTCGCACATGCGAAAGATGCCAACGGGTTAAACCCTCAGCACATGCTGCTACGCAACTGGCGAGTCTTCCCATCCTTATAGAATGCTGGGAGTCCATTAGTATGGATTTTATTTTTGGGCTACCGAAAGATTGAGCCCGTAACTCCGGTATAGTGGTCTTTGTTGACCGTTTGAGCAAATGGCTCACTTAGCGGCCATGCTGGATTCCATTGATGGAGAGGGTACAGCTAAGCTGTTTATCGATCGCGTGTTTCGACAACATGGTTTGCCAGCGGCACTTGTCTCTGATCGGGTCCCCCGCTTCACGGGTAAATTCTGGAAATCAATTTTCCGAGTGCTAGGCACCAGATTGGATATGTCCACTGCGATGATCTGCAGACCGATGGGCAAACTGAACGTGTCAACCGCGTCATTGAAGACGTTTTACGCAGCGTCTGTTCTCAGACACCAAAGTGCTGGAGCTCCATGCTCCCAGTAGTGGATTTGCGTTAAATAACGCTGTTCATGCCTCTACAGGCTATACTCCGTTCTATATAATCGGTCATACCCACCCGCGCGTTTCACTACGATACCACTGCGTGGTTCAGGGCTTGGTGGGGGAGAATTGGCCGATAGGCTTGCTGATATCAGCCCTGTTACTGTTCGGAAACAAGTAAGCGAGTTTCTCGCGACGCGATTTAGTGTCTTAAGACATGTAAGGTACGATGGCTGATAGCCAAGACAAACAAAAAGGACAAGCGGATGCCAAAGGCAGAAGCTGTATTAATTCTTATATGGTCGGAGACCGAGTGTTACTAAACGCTACAAACCTACCTACCAACTTGGTTTCCGCGGTCTTCATGACCAAATTGCGCCCGCGCTTTGTTGGACCATTTACGGTCGTGGCCAAGAAGGGCCTAGCTTATAAGCTAAACCTTCCCAACAAGCTGCGTACACACCCAGTGTTTTACGTTGGCTTGCTTTAGCCATATCGGGACCCTTACACGTGGACTTGAAGGCGCTTGCGCCGAGACAGGCGGTCGTGCTGCAGATTGTTGCATGCTCACCAGGATATCCAACTGGCCCTCTATACGAGGCTGCTGACGCTCCAGCGTCGAAAGACGGCCCAAACCGCCTCAAAAGAGCTCTCACCCGAGCAAGGACTTTACGAAGAAGTTGCACCTCGTGCCGTAGAGCATCAAATGCTTCCGCCGAAATTTCGGCCCCCTCCTGCGCTGCTTGATGCGCGGGGGAACCTTCAGTTTCATGTGGAGAAACTTTTAAAGCGACGTCGTCGTGAGGGTCAATACCAGTATCTGGTGAAGTGGCTAGGGTACCCCTCTTCTGAAAACTCTTGGGAGTTCGAGGTACCTCTTCGGCAAGATTGCCCGTACGCCGTTGACGTTTTTGAGCGCCAAGCTCAGGGTCAACTCGCGTCAAACGACGCTTCCCACCACTAAACGTGGGATTAGGTGGATCTAAAGCCTCAGTGCGGCTTCGATCCTTGGTTGTACGGTCAACCGAAGCACTGAAATAT
>NC_090619.1:375659-409894 GCF_004359215.1 Bremia lactucae
TCCTCCTCTGATGGAGAGTGACTTTCAAAGTTCACCATTCTCTCATCGTCGAGGAAGGTACTAAGAGTCTGTGACTCACGCTTGATTGACATAAGACAAAGGAATGAAAAACGCAACCAAACGGTTAGCTGTTTAGGTTCCAACCTCAAAGAGGAAATGAAGCGAATGTTGTCACTCGGTGTCAACAGTCTGATGGGGGAGGGTGTAATGGGGCACACATCGGTTGGAGAACCGTTGTTGTGGTACATTTACTTTATGGGTAAAATACCCTTTTATCTAATTTTAAAATAGTTAGTTACTTAAATCCCATTTATTATGGGTAATAAATGTGGTCGCCGCCAGATATAAATCTGGCGGCCAAAATCTATTTTTAATTAGCTAGGGTACGGTTTTTAGATTTAAATAATTAAATATAGTTCAGTTCCCCTTTTAATCTTAAAGCGTTAAGTGCCTTCCTAAGGCTTCCGCATTGATCTGCAAGAGATAGAAGCCTTTCTAAGGTATATCCTCTTAGGCACTAGTTTCCACATAATTCTACGAACCCCTGAATCGTTTGAACTAGAATTCCTTAAGCTTTAATAGCTTGTACAACTCCCTGAGCTGTTAAACCCATTAGTTCAATAGAACTAAGTGACTCTCTGAGTCTGAAAGTCTTCCTCTGACTTTAGGAGCGAGGTAGCTCCGCTACACTCTGCCTTCACCGTCGAGACACTGGACTTCTCACACTTTGTTTAAGCATTAAGGGGCACTTAATTAGAACTTGTTTCAGAATCTCATGCTGCCAAAGCAAATAAATTTCTCGAATAGTAGGTCAATTCGTTTTGCACTTTTCTCTCAGTTCCCAACGCGAGAAGCTGTGTTAAAAAAGTCAGAAACATTGCTTGCTACGTCTTGAAAAAATAGGTCTGATGATAAATCTATTCACAGAGAAGACACCACAGCTTGCAAATGTCTATACTAGATAAGTTCGAATTTGACCGACGTTTTGCGCACAGTGTCGTTTAAAGGCGTAAAGCGGAATTGAGGACGAAAAAATAACTAAGTATTTGCGAGGTGCATATGTTTATTCTGATTGGTTATTGTTTAATATAGTCTCAGTCGAGGGGTGTCGTTAGCCGAAATGAGTTGCCGTTAAAACTCGGTTGAAAAAAACAAACTGTCTAATTGAAGAATCTTTTAAATTAATTATTTCTATAATTATATCCTATAGAATAACTCCCATTATTACCCGAATACAATTGAGATCCAAATTGAAGTTCAATAACTTTTTATTTGTATTAACACGACTAACCAATAATCAACTTCGCAATATCGCTCTCGCATTTTGATTCGCAATTGACCGTTATGTGGTTGCTAGGCCTGGGCCTAGGATGTTGTCTGTGCGTGTGTTGCTGTTGCTGTTGCTGCTTTGCCGGTCTCTTCGACGAGGGGAAGGTGTCCCCGCTACCTGTGCCCGTTAGGCGGCCCTTTTCACGGATAAATCGACAGACTCGCCGCGCACGCGCGAGAGAATCCCGCTAAGGAATGGTCGTTTAATGCCGGTTGGAGAAGAGGTGGCATCACTGGAGGCCATGGTGTCGCTCTTGTCCGTTTCCATGCTTATGCGCAATAAGGTCGATGCGCGGATCGAGTGCTCAATCGAACTTTCCGAAATGCGATCCACAGTAGGCAAGTGCTGCTTCAGCGAGTGCTGCTGTATATCCTTAATGTCGCAATTTATTGGCACTGCTGGCTTCACTTCAATTTCTTGCTGGTTATCTAAATCCAAGTCAACGCCTGCAACCTCCTCCATTGCCATTTGTTGCATCTTGGCAAGCGGCCACACAATTGTATGATCCTTTGTATGCTCACGAGCTTCTATAATGGCTGAGATATCGGGGGCCGAGTCGCGCAAGTATCCAATGTCGACAGGGTTCTGCTTGTAGCTCGAAAGCCGCTCTGCTGTGATTGCGGCGGCTGCGACAACAGTTGCAGCTGAGATAGAAAGCTTCCCCCCTCCGGATGGCGTTGAAGCTGAACTGTTTGCTCCAGATTGTGATGTGGCGATTTCAAACCCAAGCGTGCTACGGGGCGTAAGATTGTTGGCGATGTATGATCGCGGTGTATTGCTTTCATTAAAGAATGCCCCGGGGCCTCGTGTTACTCGTGCACGACTGTGTTCTCGCGCACGAGCATCGTAGGTTGAGCGCGTGGAAGTCGTTGAACGAATGGAAAGATTCGACTGAGCTGAAGCGTCTGAATATGCCGATGGCGTGCGCGACCCACCACCATTGACCATGTATAGATCCATAAGATTCATTTCGTTGTGTGCGATTGTACTGCCGGAAGTAATGGAAGAGGTAGAGATATCTGACATGTTTTCGTCTTCGTCTTGCCCTACGGCCTTTTGCACACCCATGTTGCATACTGAGCAAATACGAACATTTTTAAGCGTTGTTCCAGGTACCTCCACTGACTTAAAAACGCTGCACTTGCCACAAATTACCTCACCGCAACTTCGACAATGGTGACGCGGGCGAAACGTACCAAAAGTCCTGCTGCACACGGCGCAATGCAAACGCTCGTGGTTGGGCACCCACTGCTTCTTGTCAACAAATGTGCAAGCGTTCATTTGCTGTTTGTCTATAATTCGGCGTACCTGCACAATGCTGTTCAATAGCTGTGACTCGGCCGTCTTAAATGCCCATTGTGCAGGAAAATAACCCCCGGGGTCAAATCGTGCTACATGATGCACCCGTACTACATTTGACTCGACCCGATCCAGACGATACATGTAACCGGCGAGAATCTTAGCGCGAACAAGTCCATGCGAATTTTCGAGTGATGGACATTCGTTAACATCAATGGAGTTGAGAACGCGAATATACATTTCGTTTCCGAACGAGTCCATGATCTTATCTTGCACCTCAAGGCAGCAGTAGTCTCGATGTGATACAATCGGTGTGGGCGTCTTGACCGCGTACCATTTAATGCCGATATATCTGAAGGGCGTTAGTGGGGTACGCGGGACAATTGTGAGCAGCACAGCGGCATCCATCACAGCAGGATTCAGTTTTTTCATAAGCCTTCGAAATAGTGCGTCATCATGCGCCGCGTAAGCACGGCCGACTTGATCTAGTGAGGCTGAAAGCTGACCCTTGCAACCCACCTCAGCAATGTTGGATTTGTATGCCTTAGGACCCCGCATCTGGCCAAAGTTGCGGTAAATGGCGACGCCTTTCTTCTCCCGCATAGGGATCCAGCTATTCTTGTGACAGTCACTCAGTGCGAAAACTTTGCGGATCGATGCTTCCGCGAATTCAATGTACTGACGCCGCATGTCCTCGGAAACGCGCACATTTCTGTTAAAGAAACCCTTAGGCAGCGGCAAAGAAGTCGACATCGCAACGGCTGCTTTTGCTTCGAGTATCCTAAGTAGGATCGTAAAGGCGGAGTGAACTGCGGCAGTCCGTTGACGAACCGAGTTTTGTGTATTCGCGTGTCGAGTTGTCGTCGTCTGGGGACGTTGGGCTACCTGGTGCCGATCTTCCAACTGCAGTGCTGCAGCGAACCAGACGGCGATCGATATGGAGGTAAAGTTGCCAACGCGTCGCCTCTACACAAATTGTGGCCAATCACCCCACTATCGGCATTGGCGCCTGTCTGATTTTGGACTGACTATTCGCTAGAAAAAAGTGTTGCGGCGTCTGCGACGGGGATAATGACATTAAGAAAGTTTTCTTTGATGGCTTTTGAGTCATCAAAGAAAACTTTCTTAATGTCATTATCCCCGTCGCAGACGCCGCCAACTGGACGACACAATTATTTGCAGTACTCTATCACAAATTTGCCTTTGTCGCTGGCAGATGCAAAGTCGTCGAGAAGAAGTTTGGATTACATCACTCATAGTTTTGCTTAGAGTGTACAATGAAGTTACAAATTCGGTAAAATGTTTGAGTAAAACTATTACAACAAGTGCTCAAAGAATTATCAAATATTGCAAGGGAGTTAATACTACGTTTCGTAATGAAAAAATCCTCAAAAAACGACATTATAGCGTTTTTGTAACGGGGTAAAGCGCCTAATGTCACACACCGGGAACTCATTTTTTTTCGTGTAAAGTAATTTGACCTGCCACTAAATGAGGATCCCTTGTGTATGATATGAACAGAGGTGTCTTAAAACGTCCTTCTAGATAACAAGCGCACACGTGAAGCCGGGTAACCGCTTCCGTGGCGACGCTGTTCTAAGGTACAAGTTCGTTGTGTGAGGTCGCTACAAGCGCCCACCAACTACCTCACTGCAAGTGAGAGAAGACGGTCAAACCGCTTTCAAGCTGTGCTAGAAGGTGTGTGCTTGTAGTGCGAGGCAGCTTTAGAAGCGCCAACCTACACTTTTACATATTATATTATTCTTTCGACTAGTCCTTAAGACTTACCTACAAAGTCCAGTTCTAGTAGACACCAGAGAGCCCGCATGTAAAGGGCTAACTGCCTTATGTTACTCGTCCGTGAAGTACACTTAACAGGGAGCTCGTGCGAAGTTAATTGACATGTCACTCGGTTGAGGTTCACAATGTGACCCACCCTTGTGTATTTGATGCTCATAGGTGCATTCGTATTGAAGGGGGTACGTCTGACGTTATCTGGAAGCTGAAGTATTTAGAATAAAAATGCTCGCCATGTAGGGATGGATCTGTAGAGATAGCTTCTAGTCATTGTAATAAAAGGTTTGATATTTAATTCTTCTAACTATAGTCAGTCTTAAATTACTTTATAGAGCTCAGTGCGCACGAGAAGACGGGCAACAGGTTCCGTTACGTCACTTACTCAAAGTGCAAGCTCGATCGGTGAGGTCGCCTCAGGCGTCCACCAACTACCTCACTGCACGTGAGAGAAGACAGTCTAACTGTTTCCTCGCTATGCCCGAAGGTGTGTGTGCTGTAGTGCAAGGTCGCTTTAGAAGCGCCCGCCTACATCGCAACCTGTGCTTTAAATTTGCAGACTGTTCTGTGTGCGAATGGGAATAAGGTTGCACCAAAAATATTGAAGGTACTTTCTCGGTAGAGCCCGAGTTAAACGCGTCGAATTTCACCTTACCTATTTTAGTAATCACTTCTATTAGCCGTAACGGTGCGTACGCCTCTTGTCTTAAACGATAATTCCCGTCAATCCTCGGGGTAGGGATACCGACCCCGATTTACCAGATTTTGGCTCTGGTGGACTCGCAGTTAGCGCGTTCAACAAGATGGTGCCTATTACCATGATGTCCCAGATGATGTGAGTTTGCCGCATTCGAATAAAGTAGGCCTTTTTTTCTTGAAATGGAGCCAGACTCACCAAACTCGATCTCGCTTTAAGAGTCTCGACGGAGGGTATGGTTATACGAAAGTGACGGGGTCGTATCGAGTTACCTTACGAGTGTATGATCAGGCGTTCGATGACCGCGAGTACTATTTTAAATCTGGTCCACGATGCGTGACGAGGTATCTTCCCAGACGAAGGGAAAGCCGACTACGCTGTACGTATTCGTGTCGTCGGCGTCGTTGAACGAGTCGTGGTCGCGGTTTGTCACGAGTACAACTCCGACCCGGCGTTCTTTCGGAAAAGGAAGCATCCGGGTTTGGTTGCATGCAACATCCGTCATCGCATGAGCGTCTTGCGTGCAGCCGCGTGCGACGAGTCGTCGAACATGAATCTAACGGGGAGCTACATTCAGTACTGTACGTTGCAGCAAGTGTGAGAAGGCGATATACGCTCAGTCGAACATGGCTGATTGGATTCAGTAGGTAAGCGACTATCTGCTGTCGGCGAACGTACGGCATGTATCGAACAGCGAACGGGACACACGAACGATGTGATTCGATCGGCCAACGATCCAGTTCGCATATGTTCAGCTGCCGGTGTAGGCGACTGCTGCACAACCACGAGTGCGTTCACCCATTCGAGTGCACAAAGAGGAGTTGCCGCACGCGCGGTTTTCGGACTCACGAAGGAGGCCAGGAACATTGCGTGGTAAGGCCTCGGAGTGGGCTTTCTCGGCGCTTATGGTGGACGGTAAGGCGTTTCCTTCATGAGCGACCTTTTAGACAAAGTTTCGCGCCATGTGTTAGCCGCCGAATAACGAAGGCTACTTAAGGCGCGCCTTTTTAAAGCGCGATAGGCGAAGCGATCCCTGCAAGAATGTGTGCAGTAGATGCGCTCGCAGTCTGCATCCATTACTGTGCGTTCGATACCGGTACAGATTTAGGTGCCCACGTTTATGAATGGGCTGTGACACGGCCCATCGCGACAGGTCCTTTAAAAAGGTGCCGTTGACGATGGAAAAGGCAACTTAGTTGTGTAACAATTCTTTAACAGTGCCTCGGCGACAGCTTGATTTAAGCTTTCGGCCGAAAGGTTAGGTGTTGCTCCTATGGAAATGGGCAGTGCAGATGCTACAATTGCGACAAGTGCGGCCATGTGATGGCTCGGTTCTATGCCATCTTTGATGGCGCTAAGACACACAGCAAGAGGACTCCCTACCCGAAGGATGATGACAAGAACCATCGTGCAAGCCGCATGAGTTCTGCATAGACCACTGAGGGTTCGGGAAATGCAGGAGCGCAGTAGGAGTGAAATGCCCTACTGACGCGGACTCTGAAGCGAACTGAGTTCAAAGCTATCGAACAAATGCGAAATTTTGGACCTCAACCCTGCTGGTAAACGCTCGAGTACGATGCTATGACCATGTGATGACCATTCTCCTGGATTCGGATGCATCACAGAATTTTGTGAGACTCGCGGCTCTAAAACAGAGAACGGCGATGTATGAGTCATTTTGCCACGATGGCAAGCGAGAAGAGGCGACCGTTCGTTAAGCGAATGGTGCCCTCGTAAGATCTAAGGGAGTTCAAGTTGAACTCGCCTTCAGTTTAGGGGCTTCTCCTGTAGAGAGAAGCTCACGGTGCTAGATATGGAGAGTCCGTATGACATCATCCTAGGCATGCCATAGTTGGCAAGATATTAACCATGGAAAGGCTGGCGTAGACGCACAGTTGCGACTTATATGCAGGACACCGGAAAGGATGTGCTCCTACGAGAGGCTTGTGCAACTGATGTCGTGTCGAACACAGTTGAGGGTGCGTTGACGGTATGTCAAACGTCACCAATTCCTACCCAGCTAGTGAAGACTGGGGTAGTGAAGAGAACAATGACTAGTCATGTGTCCCATAGTCCTGCACAGATGTACGATTTAAAGTGTCTTCAAAATTGACAAATAGCTTAACTAATCGCATTCGGCCGTCAGCAGCCTCTAATTTGCTACCGCTCGGTGTTTTTGAGCTTCAATTTGCGCAGATCGATCCCTTTTCCTGTGTAAGTACTTGTAATAAAAGACTTACGTCCGATGCCGAGAGCCTGTGGCAGTAGACGGCAAGCTGACAGGGAGTCAAGCGTCGCATAAACCGGCACAGTGCCTATATCCCGGTGCTGTTGGAAGGGGTGCGTTAGCTAGGAGAACAACGGCACCCGCTTCCCAGTCAAAGGTCGTAGTGACTCGAAGAACGAGTACACGACAAATTAGGACGACCAACGGCACGTCTAAACAAGTAACCTTTCAATCAGATCATATAAAGAGGACGGGCCTTCGAACGAGGTGTTCGAGGCCGTCAAAGACGAAATTACGGAGGCATCCTCAGTTGAGGTGCTGCGGCAAGTCTTTAAATCTGCCGAGGAGATAGTAAATCTCCCGGAGATGTCGTGGGATCTGTTCTTTGCTGAATTAAAGGATGGAAAGATTCACGAGATAGTTACACCAGTTCCAGAAGAGAACTTGATGGACTGTTGCTCGTCTTCCACAATGGACGAGAGCGTCCTTGAAATGGACAAAAAGAAACGGTTCGCTGCTCAAGGCTGGATGCCTTGAGAGACAGTCTGTTCCTTAAAATTCTGGAAACATCGCGATTTGTTCCCAGAAGAAGTGCTGAACCGCCTACCAGCAGATAGGGCCATCGGGCACGAGATAGACCTTGAACCCGTCACCAAGTATTGCGTGACCAGGCAAGGACCGTTGTCAAAAGAACAAGTCGATTATATCGATGAGTTCTTCGACAAGCGAGCCAAGGCGGAACATGTGAATGAGAGCAAATCGCCTCTCAGCAGCCCGACCTTTTGTGTGCGTAAAACCACATGTGGATGGCGCGTGGTCTATGCTTACAAAAAGCTGAACACGGCGATCCTACCGGCGCAAACGCCAATCCCGCGGAAAGATGTCTTGTTGATGTTGTCTCCATGGGAAAGTCAACTATCTTTTCCGCTTTGGATTTGAAGGATGGCTACTATCAGGTAGGTACTCATGAGAGAGTCCGATGTAGCCAAAACGGCAGTAAGCACCCCAAGTGGTATGCTTTGGGAGTGGCTTGTGATGTCCCAAGATTTGAAAAACGAACCAGCGGCATTCAACCGAGTGGTGGCTCACGTGATGCGTCAGCACCGTGCCTAAGCGCCCCATTACTTTGACGATGTATTCGTGCATAGTAGGGCCGAGGACAGGCTGAGAGAGACATAGAGTCGCATAAGCATCATTTAGACGCTGTGTTGCAGACTCTGCGTGACGCCCATCTGTAACTCAACTTGCAAAAGTGCGTCATAGGGGTCCCTGAGGTACCTGTTCTGGGCTGCATCGTTTGTACGCATGATGTACGAGCAGACCCAGACAAGGTAACATCGGTAAAGGAATTGCCAATCCCACGGCATGTGAAGGCTTTGCGCCAATTCATAGGGCTCGATAATTACTTGCATAAATATAGCAAAAATTATGCTGAGCAAGCTATAGCATTATCTGACCTCCTCAAAAAGGACGCAGAATGGGTTTGGTTAATAGAAGAAGATCATGCGCTCACATTAGTGGAGCAATCTCTTGTTGAGGCACCGGTCTTGGCATTGCCAGACGCTAATAAGCCCTTTAGTGTCGTCTCCGATGCAAGTAATTTTGCAATCGGCAGCGCACTCATGCAGAAGGATGACGACGGCGTTTACCGTGTCATCTCTTATCAGTCCCGGCTTATAAAAGCCGCGGAACTGAATTACCTTGTGTATGACAAGCAGCGACTTTCAATAAAGTATGCTCTTGTTAAGTTTCGAGTGTAGATATTGGGAACTGAACCATTTGTGGTTTATATGGATCACGCATCACTGCGGACCGCGATAAACTTAGCGCGCCTCTCGCCTAGAATGGCATGATGGCTTACATTCTTCTCTGAATTTAATTTCAAACTTGAATACAAGCCGGGTAAGTCGAATGTCCTGGCTGACGCTTTATCGCGCAGAGCAGATTTCGAGGCAAGACACCAGGAAAGTATGTCTAGTGCTAAAGCACAATTTTAGCCGTCGACGTTGACAGCCATGTGGGCATACCACTTGACGAGCTCATTAGCCTCTGGAAATAAAGAGAACGACATTCAGGACGACCATTGTCGCCTGCTGTCGATTCACTTTAGTGGACGAAAAATAAACTTCCGTCGCACCTGAAAGCTAAGCCAAATTGCTTTAGCTCGGTGAAAAACTTTCAGCCGAATGACTTCTCCTACCACAAAAGGACTCGGAGAGCGAGGGATACCACGCGCATAATGCAGGTCCATCATCATCAACTTCTCCAAGATGTAAAGTCGAGTGTTCTAGGCGTTAATAACCCTGACGATCCTTTGCGCGGACATCCTGAAGATCCGAGGTCAGTCGCATAACTTGACCCTCGAGATCCACAAAACCTTGTCCGGCAGCGCTTAACTTCTGCGACTGAACGGACGAAGGTAAGGCAGCCACGAGAAGGTGAGCAAGATCGCCACTCCTATCGAGCGCCGCCTTCACTGATGGATGCGGGTCGGAATCAACGCTTCCTTGTTGGACGGTTGCTTGCACACCGCTCAGTGTGGCAAAAATATCGGATCCTCGTCCAATGGAGAGGTTATTCGAAGATTTTTGACTCTTGGGACCGATCAATACCCTACGTATTGGCGTGCCCGGCTTGGTGACTGCCTATGAAAAGGAGGACCAGCTGACGCCTCTTTGGTAGTCTCAAATGGACTAGCAGAAGTAGCGTAGTGAGAAGAAACAGGGGGTACAGTGCCGCCCATGATTTCTTTTACACGCAAGCGTACGAAATAATTCGCTGCAACCGCTGTTTCATCGCATTGGAATGCGGATGAATGTTGCGCGTGAATTCCGCCTCGTATTGGTCAGGCGTTTTAATTGAACGCAACATGACCGGGATCGGAAATATACGCCCAAGCGATTTCCCCTAAGCCTTCCATGATTTAAAGACGCCATAATAATTATGAGCGTCTAGGTAAGCGCGTTCTAGGAGCGACGCTATTAACCCCGTTTACAGGGGCCATTAAGATGGAGGGGGCATGAGTGATATGCCACCCGTCACATAGCCATGTTTGATACGACTGGCTTGTGACACCGACTGAGCACGCTCACGTATCGTCGGCGGAGCTTCAGGGTCAAAAATTTTTAAGTTAGAACCATTATTGATAATGGTCTGAGCTATAGACGTTGTGGTTTTACCCAACGGAGAAGCGGCTGCGCCTTTATGGACAGCGCTCTCATTAATGATCGCTGCCCTATCCAGCGCAGACGACGCGAAAGCGTTCGTAAATGTTGCTGTCTCCATATGTGAGCAATGAGAGAAGTTTGGATGGACAATAATGCGCCATCATCCTTCCTCATGAGCTCGTCGTCGGCATCACTATTATGAGGTGACGGCAACGGTGTCGACTCATTGTAGTTGACAATGAGCGACGGATCAACATCCTCACTGTTAAAGTGGGATGGATCCTTAAGCCTAATTAACGCGGCTGCAGCACCAGTAGCTGTCGGCGTTTCGACTAAGGCATTAGACGCTGCCGGAGTGTTAACGCGGCGNTGTTGCTGCTTTGCCGGTCTCTTCGACGAGGGGAAGGTGTCCCCGCTACCTGTGCCCGTTAGGCGGCCCTTTTCACGGATAAATCGACAGACTCGCCGCGCACGCGCGAGAGAATCCCGCTAAGGAATGGTCGTTTAATGCCGGTTGGAGAAGAGGTGGCATCACTGGAGGCCATGGTGTCGCTCTTGTCCGTTTCCATGCTTATGCGCAATAAGGTCGATGCGCGGATCGAGTGCTCAATCGAACTTTCCGAAATGCGATCCACAGTAGGCAAGTGCTGCTTCAGCGAGTGCTGCTGTATATCCTTAATGTCGCAATTTATTGGCACTGCTGGCTTCACTTCAATTTCTTGCTGGTTATCTAAATCCAAGTCAACGCCTGCAACCTCCTCCATTGCCATTTGTTGCATCTTGGCAAGCGGCCACACAATTGTATGATCCTTTGTATGCTCACGAGCTTCTATAATGGCTGAGATATCGGGGGCCGAGTCGCGCAAGTATCCAATGTCGACAGGGTTCTGCTTGTAGCTCGAAAGCCGCTCTGCTGTGATTGCGGCGGCTGCGACAACAGTTGCAGCTGAGATAGAAAGCTTCCCCCCTCCGGATGGCGTTGAAGCTGAACTGTTTGCTCCAGATTGTGATGTGGCGATTTCAAACCCAAGCGTGCTACGGGGCGTAAGATTGTTGGCGATGTATGATCGCGGTGTATTGCTTTCATTAAAGAATGCCCCGGGGCCTCGTGTTACTCGTGCACGACTGTGTTCTCGCGCACGAGCATCGTAGGTTGAGCGCGTGGAAGTCGTTGAACGAATGGAAAGATTCGACTGAGCTGAAGCGTCTGAATATGCCGATGGCGTGCGCGACCCACCACCATTGACCATGTATAGATCCATAAGATTCATTTCGTTGTGTGCGATTGTACTGCCGGAAGTAATGGAAGAGGTAGAGATATCTGACATGTTTTCGTCTTCGTCTTGCCCTACGGCCTTTTGCACACCCATGTTGCATACTGAGCAAATACGAACATTTTTAAGCGTTGTTCCAGGTACCTCCACTGACTTAAAAACGCTGCACTTGCCACAAATTACCTCACCGCAACTTCGACAATGGTGACGCGGGCGAAACGTACCAAAAGTCCTGCTGCACACGGCGCAATGCAAACGCTCGTGGTTGGGCACCCACTGCTTCTTGTCAACAAATGTGCAAGCGTTCATTTGCTGTTTGTCTATAATTCGGCGTACCTGCACAATGCTGTTCAATAGCTGTGACTCGGCCGTCTTAAATGCCCATTGTGCAGGAAAATAACCCCCGGGGTCAAATCGTGCTACATGATGCACCCGTACTACATTTGACTCGACCCGATCCAGACGATACATGTAACCGGCGAGAATCTTAGCGCGAACAAGTCCATGCGAATTTTCGAGTGATGGACATTCGTTAACATCAATGGAGTTGAGAACGCGAATATACATTTCGTTTCCGAACGAGTCCATGATCTTATCTTGCACCTCAAGGCAGCAGTAGTCTCGATGTGATACAATCGGTGTGGGCGTCTTGACCGCGTACCATTTAATGCCGATATATCTGAAGGGCGTTAGTGGGGTACGCGGGACAATTGTGAGCAGCACAGCGGCATCCATCACAGCAGGATTCAGTTTTTTCATAAGCCTTCGAAATAGTGCGTCATCATGCGCCGCGTAAGCACGGCCGACTTGATCTAGTGAGGCTGAAAGCTGACCCTTGCAACCCACCTCAGCAATGTTGGATTTGTATGCCTTAGGACCCCGCATCTGGCCAAAGTTGCGGTAAATGGCGACGCCTTTCTTCTCCCGCATAGGGATCCAGCTATTCTTGTGACAGTCACTCAGTGCGAAAACTTTGCGGATCGATGCTTCCGCGAATTCAATGTACTGACGCCGCATGTCCTCGGAAACGCGCACATTTCTGTTAAAGAAACCCTTAGGCAGCGGCAAAGAAGTCGACATCGCAACGGCTGCTTTTGCTTCGAGTATCCTAAGTAGGATCGTAAAGGCGGAGTGAACTGCGGCAGTCCGTTGACGAACCGAGTTTTGTGTATTCGCGTGTCGAGTTGTCGTCGTCTGGGGACGTTGGGCTACCTGGTGCCGATCTTCCAACTGCAGTGCTGCAGCGAACCAGACGGCGATCGATATGGAGGTAAAGTTGCCAACGCGTCGCCTCTACACAAATTGTGGCCAATCACCCCACTATCGGCATTGGCGCCTGTCTGATTTTGGACTGACTATTCGCTAGAAAAAAGTGTTGCGGCGTCTGCGACGGGGATAATGACATTAAGAAAGTTTTCTTTGATGGCTTTTGAGTCATCAAAGAAAACTTTCTTAATGTCATTATCCCCGTCGCAGACGCCGCCAACTGGACGACACAATTATTTGCAGTACTCTATCACAAATTTGCCTTTGTCGCTGGCAGATGCAAAGTCGTCGAGAAGAAGTTTGGATTACATCACTCATAGTTTTGCTTAGAGTGTACAATGAAGTTACAAATTCGGTAAAATGTTTGAGTAAAACTATTACAACAAGTGCTCAAAGAATTATCAAATATTGCAAGGGAGTTAATACTACGTTTCGTAATGAAAAAATCCTCAAAAAACGACATTATAGCGTTTTTGTAACGGGGTAAAGCGCCTAATGTCACACACCGGGAACTCATTTTTTTTCGTGTAAAGTAATTTGACCTGCCACTAAATGAGGATCCCTTGTGTATGATATGAACAGAGGTGTCTTAAAACGTCCTTCTAGATAACAAGCGCACACGTGAAGCCGGGTAACCGCTTCCGTGGCGACGCTGTTCTAAGGTACAAGTTCGTTGTGTGAGGTCGCTACAAGCGCCCACCAACTACCTCACTGCAAGTGAGAGAAGACGGTCAAACCGCTTTCAAGCTGTGCTAGAAGGTGTGTGCTTGTAGTGCGAGGCAGCTTTAGAAGCGCCAACCTACACTTTTACATATTATATTATTCTTTCGACTAGTCCTTAAGACTTACCTACAAAGTCCAGTTCTAGTAGACACCAGAGAGCCCGCATGTAAAGGGCTAACTGCCTTATGTTACTCGTCCGTGAAGTACACTTAACAGGGAGCTCGTGCGAAGTTAATTGACATGTCACTCGGTTGAGGTTCACAATGTGACCCACCCTTGTGTATTTGATGCTCATAGGTGCATTCGTATTGAAAGGGGGTACGTCTGACGTTATCTGGAAGCTGAAGTATTTAGAATAAAAATGCTCGCCATGTAGGGATGGATCTGTAGAGATAGCTTCTAGTCATTGTAATAAAAGGTTTGATATTTAATTCTTCTAACTATAGTCAGTCTTAAATTACTTTATAAAGCTCAGTGCGCACGAGAAGACGGGCAACAGGTTCCGTTACGTCACTTACTCAAAGTGCAAGCTCGATCGGTGAGGTCGCCTCAGGCGTCCACCAACTACCTCACTGCACGTGAGAGAAGACAGTCTAACTGTTTCCTCGCTATGCCCGAAGGTGTGTGTGCTGTAGTGCAAGGTCGCTTTAGAAGCGCCCGCCTACATCGCAACCTGTGCTTTAAATTTGCAGACTGTTCTGTGTGCGAATGGGAATAAGGTTGCACCAAAAATATTGAAGGTACTTTCTCGGTAGAGCCCGAGTTAAACGCGTCGAATTTCACCTTACCTATTTTAGTAATCACTTCTATTAGCCGTAACGGTGCGTACGCCTCTTGTCTTAAACGATAATTCCCGTCAATCCTCGGGGTAGGGATACCGACCCCGATTTACCAGATTTTGGCTCTGGTGGACTCGCAGTTAGCGCGTTCAACAAGATGGTGCCTATTACCATGATGTCCCAGATGATGTGAGTTTGCCGCATTCGAATAAAGTAGGCCTTTTTTTCTTGAAATGGAGCCAGACTCACCAAACTCGATCTCGCTTTAAGAGTCTCGACGGAGGGTATGGTTATACGAAAGTGACGGGGTCGTATCGAGTTACCTTACGAGTGTATGATCAGGCGTTCGATGACCGCGAGTACTATTTTAAATCTGGTCCACGATGCGTGACGAGGTATCTTCCCAGACGAAGGGAAAGCCGACTACGCTGTACGTATTCGTGTCGTCGGCGTCGTTGAACGAGTCGTGGTCGCGGTTTGTCACGAGTACAACTCCGACCCGGCGTTCTTTCGGAAAAGGAAGCATCCGGGTTTGGTTGCATGCAACATCCGTCATCGCATGAGCGTCTTGCGTGCAGCCGCGTGCGACGAGTCGTCGAACATGAATCTAACGGGGAGCTACATTCAGTACTGTACGTTGCAGCAAGTGTGAGAAGGCGATATACGCTCAGTCGAACATGGCTGATTGGATTCAGTAGGTAAGCGACTATCTGCTGTCGGCGAACGTACGGCATGTATCGAACAGCGAATGGGACACACGAACGATGTGATTCGATCGGCCAACGATCCAGTTCGCATATGTTCAGCTGCCGGTGTAGGCGACTGCTGCACAACCACGAGTGCGTTCACCCATTCGAGTGCACAAAGAGGAGTTGCCGCACGCGCGGTTTTCGGACTCACGAAGGAGGCCAGGAACATTGCGTGGTAAGGCCTCGGAGTGGGCTTTCTCGGCGCTTATGGTGGACGGTAAGGCGTTTCCTTCATGAGCGACCTTTTAGACAAAGTTTCGCGCCATGTGTTAGCCGCCGAATAACGAAGGCTACTTAAGGCGCGCCTTTTTAAAGCGCGATAGGCGAAGCGATCCCTGCAAGAATGTGTGCAGTAGATGCGCTCGCAGTCTGCATCCATTACTGTGCGTTCGATACCGGTACAGATTTAGGTGCCCACGTTTATGAATGGGCTGTGACACGGCCCATCGCGACAGGTCCTTTAAAAAGGTGCCGTTGACGATGGAAAAGGCAACTTAGTTGTGTAACAATTCTTTAACAGTGCCTCGGCGACAGCTTGATTTAAGCTTTCGGCCGAAAGGTTAGGTGTTGCTCCTATGGAAATGGGCAGTGCAGATGCTACAATTGCGACAAGTGCGGCCATGTGATGGCTCGGTTCTATGCCATCTTTGATGGCGCTAAGACACACAGCAAGAGGACTCCCTACCCGAAGGATGATGACAAGAACCATCGTGCAAGCCGCATGAGTTCTGCATAGACCACTGAGGGTTCGGGAAATGCAGGAGCGCAGTAGGAGTGAAATGCCCTACTGACGCGGACTCTGAAGCGAACTGAGTTCAAAGCTATCGAACAAATGCGAAATTTTGGACCTCAACCCTGCTGGTAAACGCTCGAGTACGATGCTATGACCATGTGATGACCATTCTCCTGGATTCGGATGCATCACAGAATTTTGTGAGACTCGCGGCTCTAAAACAGAGAACGGCGATGTATGAGTCATTTTGCCACGATGGCAAGCGAGAAGAGGCGACCGTTCGTTAAGCGAATGGTGCCCTCGTAAGATCTAAGGGAGTTCAAGTTGAACTCGCCTTCAGTTTAGGGGCTTCTCCTGTAGAGAGAAGCTCACGGTGCTAGATATGGAGAGTCCGTATGACATCATCCTAGGCATGCCATAGTTGGCAAGATATTAACCATGGAAAGGCTGGCGTAGACGCACAGTTGCGACTTATATGCAGGACACCGGAAAGGATGTGCTCCTACGAGAGGCTTGTGCAACTGATGTCGTGTCGAACACAGTTGAGGGTGCGTTGACGGTATGTCAAACGTCACCAATTCCTACCCAGCTAGTGAAGACTGGGGTAGTGAAGAGAACAATGACTAGTCATGTGTCCCATAGTCCTGCACAGATGTACGATTTAAAGTGTCTCCAAAATTGACAAATAGCTTAACTAATCGCATTCGGCCGTCAGCAGCCTCTAATTTGCTACCGCTCGGTGTTTTTGAGCTTCAATTTGCGCAGATCGATCCCTTTTCCTGTGTAAGTACTTGTAATAAAAGACTTACGTCCGATGCCGAGAGCCTGTGGCAGTAGACGGCAAGCTGACAGGGAGTCAAGCGTCGCATAAACCGGCACAGTGCCTATATCCCGGTGCTGTTGGAAGGGGTGCGTTAGCTAGGAGAACAACGGCACCCGCTTCCCAGTCAAAGGTCGTAGTGACTCGAAGAACGAGTACACGACAAATTAGGACGATCAAAGGCACGTCTAAACAAGTAACCTTTCAATCAGATCATATAAAGAGGACGGGCCTTCGAACGAGGTGTTCGAGGCCGTCAAAGACGAAATTACGGAGGCATCCTCAGTTGAGGTGCTGCGGCAAGTCTTTAAATCTGCCGAGGAGATAGTAAATCTCCCGGAGATGTCGTGGGATCTGTTCTTTGCTGAATTAAAGGATGGAAAGATTCACGAGATAGTTACACCAGTTCCAGAAGAGAACTTGATGGACTGTTGCTCGTCTTCCACAATGGACGAGAGCGTCCTTGAAATGGACAAAAAGAAACGGTTCGCTGCTCAAGGCTGGATGCCTTGAGAGACAGTCTGTTCCTTAAAATTCTGGAAACATCGCGATTTGTTCCCAGAAGAAGTGCTGAACCGCCTACCAGCAGATAGGGCCATCGGGCACGAGATAGACCTTGAACCCGTCACCAAGTATTGCGTGACCAGGCAAGGACCGTTGTCAAAAGAACAAGTCGATTATATCGATGAGTTCTTCGACAAGCGAGCCAAGGCGGAACATGTGAATGAGAGCAAATCGCCTCTCAGCAGCCCGACCTTTTGTGTGCGTAAAACCACATGTGGATGGCGCGTGGTCTATGCAAAAAAGCTGAACACGGCGATCCTACCGGCGCAAACGCCAATCCCGCGGAAAGATGTCTTGTTGATGTTGTCTCCATGGGAAAGTCAACTATCTTTTCCGCTTTGGATTTGAAGGATGGCTCCTACATAGCTCATTGACCTTCTGTGTGCGTAGAGCAACACAAGGGTGGCGGATTCTGCATGCGATTAATAAACTGTACGCTGCAAAGGTACTGGCTTGAACGCCGATACGACGAAATGACGTAATCATTTATGATATGTCAAATAGGTCTACCTTCAATGGACTAATGGCTGGATTCTATCAGATCCTCATGCGTGAACATGATATCCCGTTCACAGCACTAAGCATCTCAAGCAAAATGATATGGAAGGGGGTTCTTATGCCCCAGAGGTTTGATAATGCCCCTGCGACATTTAACAGATGTGAAACTCTGTTGAGAACGATGGGAGAATTCGCACCGAGTTATTTTCATGGTCTTCGTTCATAGCAGAGTTATGAGCGGAAAGTCGGACGTTGAAGTACATCGTACCCACGTCTGAAAGGTTCTTACACTTATGCGTAAGCAAAGGTTGTATCAAATCTCAGAAGTGTATATTCGCTGCCAGCGCAATACCACTTCTTTGGTGCATCGTGGGCTTACACGGTGTACGCCCTGATCCGGAAAAAGATTAAGGCGATCACCCACTGGCCTGTGCCAGTCGATGTAAAGGGACTTCGAAATTTCCTCGGCTTAGCGGCTTACTTACATAGATAACCCGCAATTATGCCGAAATGACAGTACATCTTTCTTCTTTGTTGAAGAAAAATGATAAGTGGTCATGGAACGCTGATTGTCAGCGTTCATTTGAGGGGGTCAAGCAAAGCTTGATGCAATCGCCAATCCTGGCAAATGCGGACCAAGCCAAACCATACTATGTGGTCTGTGGGGATGGCAGTAATTTTGCAATCGGCTGCAGACGGTGCAGAGTGCATCGTCTGCTACTATTCGCGTCAGCTCCTACCAGCTGAACGCAATTACCCAGTGCATGAGAAAGAACTCCTTGCCATGCAATATGCACTGGCTAAGTTTAGGGTCTACCTCTTGGGAGATAGACCGTTCATTTTTTTTACGGATGATGCGTCTTTACGCATGGCCGTAAACAGTCCATGCCTCTTGCAAAGAATAGCGAGATTGTTGCCTTTCTTCTCGGAGTATAACTTCTCCGTAAATTATAACTTAATGTCGCTCCTGATGCCCTTTCGCGCCGGCCTAATTTTGAGCCGGCAGCGCAAAACAACAGTGAGCATAAGCTCACTGTTGCAACAATAAGTTTTCCATCGTCAACATGATTTCACGAGTTAAAAGAGCATATCAAGACGTTAATGCTCTTAAAAGGTAGACGGATTATCATAAAAACCCATCACAACAGTCCTTACAAGGATTATCAAATTTTTATCGATCCTCAATGGATTGATACACAATACGCAATGGTTTACTGTATTACACAGCCATTACTGGCGACAGACTTCGAGTCGTTAACCCCACCCATAATGATTTGCGTTCACGCATCAAGTATGAGTGCTACGATGCACCTATAAGTGGTCATCGTGGACGTGAAAAGACCTATCACACGAAAAGCCGCGGCTTCTACTAGCCACGCCAGTTTGAGTTCGTCCGCAAGCACATACGTGCTTGCGAAGTTTGTCAACGGGTGAGGCCCAGTGCATCATCCCATACTCCGTTACAACCTCTGTCTGTATCCGGCAGAGCGTTGGCAGTCCGTATCTATGAACTTCGTCTTCGAAATTCACGAATCCAATCATACCAATAATAATATTCCTGTGTTTGAGAAGTTTCAGTAAGATGTACCATCTTGCTGCAGTCCCGGAGCCGACCACAGCCAAAGGCTGAGCTCGTGTCTTTGTTGATACGGTATTTTGACTCCAGGGGTACCCCGTGAACTGGTCTAATTTCGATACCCCAGATTCACGGCGGAGTTTTGTCAATCTGTGCTCAACTAAGTCACTTGGAACACAGTTAAAAATGTCAATTTAATCAGAGAGAGCGTGCATATCGTATTCTCGAAGAGATTCTTTGCGGATACGTCCAGTCTCTTACGGTTATGGCGAGTTCTTGCCAACGGTAGAATTTGCCATCAACAATCAGTGCATGCTTTTACAAACCATATTTCGTTTTTCCTGATGGCTTGCATCCATTTACGTATACCCACCTTGCTTGAGAGGGGTTTATATTCAAGGGGGGGGGAATAGCACGAGCAAAGAACAATCTAGCTCTTGCTCATCACGCATTGACATAACAGTTAATGCGAAGGATACCAATAGTAGACAAACCCAGTAATAGCGATAAAGCTCTTTCTGACTTTGATAACGATGCTGAAATACTCAGCATCGAAAATAATAATATTAGTGCGAAAAAAATGCTCTTACTAAAGAGGAGAATGACATCTCCGCAGTGCGCACCGGTCGGAATGAAGACTAAACAAAATCGATTCAGCAGGAGAATTACTGCTAGCTAGATAAACAGTGGTCCGTTTCGTGCAAGATTCCATCGCAGATGCGGTGGACCGACAGAAACGGAACTGAAAGCAAACATACTTTCATTCAAAGGTAACGATCTAGTTCTACTGTCTAGCGGTAAACCTACCAAACCATGTAGTGACGAATGTGGGCAGTAACTTGTAACTGCCCGAGTGTATCGGCCCGTTTCATGTACTGCACCGCAAAGGCAATGCGTACACGATTGAGCTGCCTCGTAGAATGCGTACGTATCTTACGATTTATGTCGGTCGTCTCCGCCCATACCATAAGTACGAGGCTTCTTCCGATTCCGGATCACCCCGGAACGGTCTAAGGCGTCTGTCAAAGCCTGATGGTCCCGAGACAAACCCTGATGGTCTCGAGTCAAAGTCTGGTTCCTGACTTGCGAGCTAAATGACATATCAGTCTCGTTTTGAAGAGACTAATGCGTCATTTCGCTCGCAAATTGATACGCCGCAACTTGCGCACAGTTATTCAACTGTTCGCGGGAAACACGATCGACCGTCCCCACTTAGTCGCGACGACGAGATCGCGCCTGATCAATGTCCTTGCGTAAACAATGGAGGACAATATCCCAGTCGCGATGTTGACTCATGTTCGACGAACAAGGCGAGCCCGATTTATCCTCCTCCACATCCATAACCGGATTCGATTTGTGAAAAGCGTTTCCTTTTTGAACGCTTCTCTAATCACCGTGAGGTTGAAAGGGATTCGAACGAATTATCTTGTTCGTTGGCGAGGGTATCCACCTACGCATGATAGTTAGGAGCCTGCTCCCAACTGATGATGGACATACCGAGTTTCATACGAAAGTACGACGAGACCCATCCTCCTCGACGGAGGATCCATCAGAGAACGAGTGCTTCTGTGCTTGTAAAAGGTCGCGCATCTCACAAGAGATGAGTATCCTCCAATTGAAGTCTTTAAGGAATTATGCCTCCCTAGGGGTATGAGCTGCACCCTTAAAACAGCATGGGCATGAGTCTTCCTATGAGAGGCAAAGTAACCCCGCCTCTCTAGACAGACGGTTCAGCTTGAAGCGTGCATCGACTACGGTCCGATTTTCGAACCGCTCACGGAAAGCATCCAGTTTGTCAAGCCAGGCTTCGCGATTTATGCTTTGCACATGGGCCGCAAGGCCTGGCTTGCCAAACTGGATGCTTTTCAATGTACAAAATGCTTTCCAAGCTTGAAACAAAAAAGGAGTGATATCCTTTGCCCGCTTACATGTGAACCACGATGCCGGAAAAGGCATCATTGGAGAACTCTGTTTCGTCCTCACCAGGCTTGTGAAGCCTGGATGAGTCGAATGACGGAATATGGGATCGATCGTTTGTCATACCAGATAAACGAGTTAGGTTGCTCTTGAAGGGAAACCAAGGCTTTTTTTCGGGAGCATACCGCGAAACATCACGGTCCCTCTTCCGTTAACTCATGTTAATGTTAGCGCTAACATTACTCTCGGAGTAATCCTTAGAATGACTCCGTCCGTGGTGATACATACTAGCACCATCAGTAGCAAGCTTACCGAAGTGACCTTTACGATCAATTCGCTCCTGGTGATGCACCCGAGTTATCGTCATCCATGGAGTTATCACAAGATGACCCCGCGCCAAAAGGGTCTGACGAAGTGTCAAACAACCTCGTCGTCATTTCTTTAACCGTCTCGTTAAACCGCGTAGGTTTAACGAACAGGGCCTCGGTTGATCCGGAGGCCTTAACAGTTGCCACCGAGTCGGGCGATGACGCCGACTCGGCCCAATCACCCACAATGGGAGTAGCCGGTGACAGATACCAGTCACCTCCAATTGAGGAATGAGGTGACTTTCCCCCCACAACAGACGCATTAGCGTCTACTGAAACATTTGCATCGCTAACAGCTGGACTGAGCCGTGCAGCTGCCAGCTTTGCTGCCTCACAGGCGACGCGCACGGGTTTCGTTACCATGCGCAAACGAAACAAAATCTATAAAGCAATAAAGTCGGAGATTTTGAAATAAGAAACCAATTATGCAAAAGTTTACAGGGAAGACATAATAGTAATTCTCTGTCGCTCCACATCAGCCACTATTTTTTTGACTCTAGTAAAAGGAGTGATGTAATGGGGTGTCTCGTTACATAAATATAAATTCAAATGAAAGGAATAACTAATATTTTTTCTATGAGATAAAGTAGTAAAGGAGTTCAACATTATTATCTTTATTAATTTGACATAATAGTTCCAATATTACCAAATTTGGTAATGTTGACGTAATAAGACAACAGTCTATTGATTGACTGATTTTATTCGGATTAAACCCCGCCAATCGTCACAAAACACGATTGTGCGGTGCGCAAGTGGGCGCAATACATAATTAATTTTTAATATAATAAAGTCAGAAGTAGATAAAAGATCGTTACGTAGGAACTTAATATATTAATACAGTTTTACTTTTTTTCTATTCTTAAGCCTTTGTAGCTAAGACTTCTTAGCTACTTAGAATCTTCCTCTCAACCTACACTGATTACAGTGTACGTGAAGCAGTCGAGGCACCCCACCTTCACTGTAATCAGTGTAGGTTGACTAGTACTGTTATCAGTACTAGCAAAGG
Organism: Bremia lactucae; assembly: GCF_004359215.1. Lineage (NCBI taxonomy): Eukaryota > Oomycota > Peronosporomycetes > Peronosporales > Peronosporaceae > Bremia > Bremia lactucae. The sequence goes on from NC_090619.1 coordinate 398,447, forward strand.
GTGCCCTGTTACACCTTTAAGCACAGTGAGGCAGCAATGAGACTGTCGTTTCTCACATGCAGTCAGGTATTGGTGGGCATCTAAGCGCACTCAACGAAGTAAGTACCTTAGGACAAGTGTCGTCACGGAAGCGCTAATCCGGCTTCACGTGCGCACTTGATAACTAGGAAGTATTTTAACACTGATTGATATTTAAAATAATTAAAGTAAATCTTACTACTCAACAGATGCCATCTCTATAGATGGGCATCTCTAACTGGCGGGTGATTCATTCTATAATACGTCATCTTGCAGATGACGTCAGTCCCAGACATCATCCTATTTATTGGGAATGCACCTGTGTGCGTCACAAACACAAGAGTAAATCGCTATGTGAACCTCACCGAGTGACAGGTTAAATAAAGTAGTTGACCTCCCGTTAAGTGTACTTACGGGCGTGTAAATAGGGCAATGAGCCCATTACACTATCCCCCCTCTATAAGAACGATTTTACAATTTTTGTAGCATCGTCAAAGGAAGGAACGAAGGACAGCGAGCCGTCTACGACGCGCCGCTTCAGTCCTCTCATACACTTCTTCAGCGACCAGTGTGTACAATTAGGGTTTCATCACACGGCGCTCCTCATGTTACATAAAAGAAACAGAGCTGATGGGTCACACAATCCAAAGAAAAAACGCGCCGCGATAATACGCTGCCGTCGCCTACTGTCACGGTTGCAACGCCAACAGCAACTGCTGCTGTCGTGCTGTCAACTGGACACAATGATCCATCTCACATCCACAGTAAGGATTTGGACTCGTCACTCAATGTTGACTGTATGAGTCGACACCGCTACCATTCCACAAAGTGGTGATGAGCACAGCGAGCTAATGGGGAAGGGTGATGGCGCTATAATGCATATCCACATTTCACCCATTGCTCTCTTGATGGAGTCGCCTAATGTTGCGAAGGCAAACATGCTGACGTCGACAAGGCAACTGTCTCGTCGCCTTCGCCAACTAGCGCAGCAACCATTCATTAAAGCGCTATCCATAAAGGTGCAGTTGCTTTTCGTTTCGGTAAAGTTCCAACATCTGTCGTTCAGACCATCCACAATGGGAGTCCGACGCACAGGAGCCTGAGCTTAAAGCTCAACCGACGGCACGTGATCGTCTCCCGTCGGTGTCACAATTTAACCGTATCGAACACGGCTATATGACGGGTGACATACTTCCTATGCCACCTCCATCCGAATGACCTCGTTCGGATGGAACTAGTACGTCGCTCCTACAACAGACGCTCATAAAATATTATGGCGTCTAACATTCGTGGAAGGCTTAAGGGTGATCACTTGGCCGTGTTTTCCCGATCCCTGGCGTGGGAAGAATCGACCGATACGAAGCAGAAATTCTGCGCCGTTTTCAGCCACATTCCGATGAGGCAAAACAACGGTCGCAGCGAATCAACTTCGCTCATTTGCGTGTGAGAGAAATAATGGACGATACGGTACATCCTGTTCCTTTGCACCACGTTACTCCTGTTAATGCAGTAAGAATTACTTCATTATACAGTATCAGATATGACAAGATCCATTTAGAACTAGCGGAGTGGCATTTGGTGCTTTTTCTCATAAGCAGACACCAGTCGCGGCACGTCGACGTGCAGGGTGTCAACCAGTTTCCAACTCTTCGGGTATCTTCTCCATTGGGCGAGGATCGAAAGCTTTTTTTTACTTCGCGGAGCGGTAGGCAAGCAACCTTATGCGTGTGTCCGTGGAATTATACACGAAGTTGTGCTGATATGTAATGGACTAACTACACGCACGTTAAGTGTACTTAACGGGGAGAACAATGACTTCATATGAAGGTAATTGACCTGTCACTCAGGTGAGGTTCACAAAGTTATCCACCGTTGTGTATGTGATGCATACAGGTGCATTCACATTAAATAGGATGATGTCTGGGACTGACGTCATCTGCGAGACGACGTATTTAGAATAATACGCCCGCCAGTTAAAGATGCACATCTACAGAGATGGTATGTATTGTTTGGGTAAAAAAGTTTTATATTTAATTTTATCAAATATAAATCAGTTTTAATACTACTTCTTAGTTAACAAGTGCGCACGTGAAGCCGGATTACCGCTTCCGTGACGACACGCGTCCTAAGTACTTTGTTCGTTGAGTTAGCTGGATGCATGACTACTTGTCATCGTCCTTTTCATTACGCCAGTCTCTACAAGCTGGGTAGGACTTGGTGACGTTTGACATCCCGTCAGCGCACCCTCAACTGTGTTGGACACGACATCAGTTGCATAAGCCTCTTGCAGGAGTACATCCTTTTCGGTGTCCTGCGTAGAATTACACAGTGTGCTCCAGTCTATGGTTGGAGTCTTGCCAACCATGGCATACCTAGAATGAGGTAATACGGACTCCCTAATATAAAGCACCATGAGCTTCTCTCTACAGGAGAAGTCACTAAAACTGAAGGCGAGTTCAACTTGAACTACCTTTACTAGCACCATTCGCTAAACTAACTGTCGCCTCTTCTCGCTTGCCATCCAAGCAAAGCGACTCATACATCGGTGGTCTCTGTTTAAGAGCCGCGAGTTTCATAAAAAAAATTGTGATGCACCCAAATCCACATGAAGGGTCATCATGTGATTATAGCCTCGTACTCGAGCGCTATAGACCAGCAGGGTTGAGGTCTGAAATTTTGGCACCTAAGGGACGATGCCACCCATTTTTTCGATATCTGTGAACTTAGGGGTAGCTTCAGAGTCCGCGTCAGTAGGATACTCCACCCCTACTACGCTCCTGCATTTTTTTGAACCCTCCCCTCCGTGTTTGATGCAGAATTCACGGGTCTTGCACGCTGGTTCTTGCCATCATCCTTCGGGTAAGAGTCCTTATGTTGGGAGCCTAAGCACCAGCAGGGACTCTTACCCGTCTGCGTTGCCCAACTCCATTGGAGTGGCATCCAACCTATCGGCCGACGGCTTAAACCAAGCTGTCGTTGAGGCATGGTTGAAGGATTGCTTCTCAACTAAGGCAATTTGGATTGCCCCGTCCATCGTCCATCGTTGATAGCACCTTTCTCAAGGGCCTGTCGCGATGAATTGTGCCGCAGTCCGGTCATGAACGTAGGTGTCCCAATATCAGACTCATAGTAATGGGCGCCGACAGCGGGCGCATCTCCTGCACATAATCTTGCAGTAGCTGTCGCGCTCCGAATAAGCGCGTCTGAAGCAACACTTCCTTGTTCGGCGGCTGACACATGGCGTGAATCTTTGTCTTAACGATCTATCCTGAAGGAAACACCTTTACGTCCACCATAAGCGCCAAGAAAGCCCACTCTGAGGCCTTACCGCGTAAATGCGACATGGCGTACGACACAACCCGGATGTCGGCCTCGATTAGCTGCGCCACACCGCATTGCTCACGGCTAACAGCCACTGAGCAATTGTGTGTGCTACAGTTCCATCGAACTTGTGCGGGTACATCCGAATGGGCCTCGGCTGGTGCGGCCGGGGGAGAGCGTCTCAACAGTCCTGTTGAGAGCCTCGTTCCGAGCCTGCTCACACCTAAGCTCAGCTGGAGTCTTAAGGGCGGATTCCGCAGCAGCATGGCTGTGTGCTTCGCACGCGGCCCTTCGATGTCCGAGAACGAATGTCTCAAACTGCTCTACTGAGCAACATGTTGCTCAGGAGGACTGCCCAAGAGGCTTGCTCGCCAAGTCCCTGCTCCAAGTATTCTGTAAATGCTGCTGTCTTGACACCTCCTAATGATGTTCGGAGAGATGTGGGAAAAATCCCAATCGAACTTTGGAGCCCAACCGGTATTGAGGCTCATCCTCACTGACACGCTCAGAGAGATGGGTCATGGAAAAGACTACTAGTGCTACTAAGCGCTTTTATAGCAGCCACGCTCTACTATGCACACACCTTCAAGCAAGTAAGGGAGCGGTGTGACCGTCTTATAGGAATTTATAAATCTGCTAATTGGTGTTCTCTCACGTGCAGGGACGTAGTTGATGGGCGCCTAAACGAAATGGTCTCGCACAGAGCTGAGTTTGTGGCAGTAGATAGCGAGCTGGCCGGAAGTCAAGCATCGCAAGAACCGGCACAGAAGAGGTGCTCGTGGCAGTCGAAGACAAAATGGCGGAGGCATGCTCAGTTGAGATGCTCCAGCACGTCTTTAAATCTGCCGATGGGATAGTAAAACTCCCAGAGATGTCAGGGGTCTTGTTCCTATTCAAACTTAAGGAATGAAAGGTCCTCAAGGTAGTCGCTCCAGTCCCAGAAGAGAACTTGGTGGACTATTGCTCGTCGTTCACAATTTAAGAAAGAGACTTAGAAACAGCGAAAATAAACGATTCGCTGCTAAAGGCTGAGAATGCCTTGAAAGAAAGCCCCTTTTAAATTCTGTTAAAACACCGTGATGTGTTCCCAGAAGATGTGCCGAGCAGCCTACCGGCGAATAGACGTATCTCGCACAAAAATGATTTAGAACCTAGCACCAAGTATTAAGTGACCAGGCAATGACCGTTGCCGAAGGAACAAGTCGATAAAATCGATGAATTCTTCAAAAAGCGAGCTAAAGCGGGACATGTACGTAAGAGGAAATCGCCTCACTCCATCCCGACCTTCTGTGTGCACAAACCCACAGATGGATGGCGCATGGTTCACGCTTACATTAAGCTGAACACGGCCACCATACCGGCGCAAACGCCAATTCCGCGGTAAAATATCTCGGGCTCTCTCATGGGTACCTGATATAGGCCATCTTTGTAATCCAACACGGAAAAGATAATTGACTTTCCCATGGAGTTCAACAATGTAGCTAAAACAGCAGCAAGCACCCCAAGCGGTATGTTTTGGGAGTGGCTTGTGATGCTACAAGGTTTGAAAACGTACCGGCGACATTCAACCGAGTGGTGGCTCACGTTGTATGTCAGCACCGTGCCTAAGCGCCCCATTACTTGACGATGTATTCTTGCATAGTAGGGCCGAGGACAGGCTGAGCGAGACATAGAGTCGCACAAGCGTCATTTAGACGCTGTGTTGCAGACTCTGCGTGACGCCCATCTGTAACTCAACTTGCAAAAATGCGTCATAGGGGTCCCCGAGATACCTGTACTGGGCTGGTGTACTAGCAGACCCAGACAAGGTAAAATCGGTAAGGAATTGCCAATCCCACGGCATGTGAAGGATTTGCGCCAATTCCTAGGGCTCGCTAATTACTTGCATAAATATAGCAAGAAATAATTAGAGCGGACAGAGCACTTGTCTGACCTACTTAATAGGATTCGTAATGGGTTTGGTCAAAGAAGCAAGCAGATGCGTTCACATCCGTGAAGCAATCTCTTGTAGAGCATCGGTGTTGGCATTGTCAGACACGGATAAGATGTTTAGCGTCGTCTGTGATGCAAGTAATTTTGCAATCGGCAGCGCGCTCATGCAGAAGGATGACGACGGCGTTGATCGTGTCACCTCTTATCAGTCCCGGCTTTCAAGAAGCCGCGGAATTGAATCACCCTGTGCATGACAAAGAGCTACTTCAATGAAGTATGTACTGTTAAGGTTCGAGTGTAGATATTGGGAACTGAACCATTTGTGGTTTATACGGATCACGCATCACTGCGGAACGCAATAAACTTACCGCTCCTCTCGCCTAGAATGACAAGATTGCTTACATTCTTCTCTAAATTAAATTGCAATTTTGAATACAAGCGGGATAGGTCGAAAGACTTGGCGGACGCTTTATCGCGCGGACCAGATTTCGAGGTTATACACCAGGAAAGTGTGTCTAGTGCGAAAGCACAATTTCAGCCGTCAACGTTGGCAGCCATGAAAGCATACCACGTGACGAGCTCTTTGGCCTCGAGATAAAAGAGAGCTAGAGTCAGGAAGAATATTGTCGCCTGCTATTGGATCACTTTGGTGGGCGAAAGGTCTCCCTTCCATCGCATCTGAAGGCTAAGCTTAGTCAATTTTCCTACAGCGATGGCATCAGCTGTCACCTTCTGATCCCTTGAGAATTTTTGTCGATCTCAAGCTGAAAATACTTCACGAGCTCCATGATGCACCATCAAATGGGTATATGGGCCGTGAAAATATATTCTTACGAGTGTCAGAGGAATTTTGGTGGCCATACCTATATGGTGACCAACTTTATTCGCTCCTGCGAACAGTGTCAGCGCATAAAGCCTGGACCGCTCAGCAGTGCGTCACTGAAGCCACTGCAGATTCCATCGGATTGTTATAAGTCGGTCAGTCTGGACTTCATGTTTGGCATGCCGCCTGACCATAAAGGTCGGACAAGGCTCATCGTCTTTGTAGACAGACTGAGCAAAATGGAGCATTAAGCACCATGAAGCGCATCGATCTCAGGCAAGGAGGCAACTCTCTTGTTCCTGGATCACATGTATCGACTACACGGGATACCCGAGTCCATAGTATCGATCCGGAATCCACGTTTTTTGTCGGGTTCTTGGCGACATGTGTTTGAGCAGCTGGGCAGCAAGCTCCACATGTCGACAGCGGATCCTCTTCCAGAACGGTGACCAAACAGAACGTGTCAATCGAGTCGTAGCGGATGTACTGCGCCCGGAGGCAAATCCGAAAGAATGATGCTAACAATTGCTTTTCGTGTTGCTCGCTATTATTAACAGTGTCCACGCCAGTACAGGTGAGACACCGTTTTATATAAACGGACTGCGCCATCCTTGGACGCTAGTCTCGATTGTGCGCAGCCCAAGTCTTAGTGGGGAGGGCCCTCACTACGCTTGGTTCGAAAGAGGGACACATTTTTTGTCAATATGACAATGACCCGTGAGGGTATCCTGTCAACGACAGAAACTTGCCATAGTGACCCTGCCGGTTTAGCAGTGGTCACGACACCTAAGAGTGAAAGTATGAAGTCACGGTAAGAAATACCTGTGCTCCTAAACAGTAAAAAAGTTTTATTTTTAACAAATTCGTCCAATGAAGAACCTCTCGGCGGTGTCATAGGCGAGTTTGATGCTAAAGCGTGAGCGAGGGTTAGCATTGAGGATGACCATTAGCCATCCCACGAAAAGTCCGTGACAAGCGCAAAGGATAAGCAACACCAATGTGCGGACCAACATGGTTGCAAACAATGAACGCTTTAGAGTGGGAGAAACAGTACTTATATGTACTGCTACTCTACCCAAAATGCAGTTTCCGTACTACCTGGAGGTACTGCAAAATTACTGCCGCGGTTCATCGGGCCGTTTACTGTGGTCGAGGAGGTTGGAGACCTACATAACAAGCTCGCACTCCCGCTGTATATGAAGACGCACCCCGTGGATTGTCTGAAACGCCACGTTGGTCCAGATGATCACGTTCCCTCATTTGTCTAAGGAGATGAATGGTGACGCCGACCGTGAGTCGAGCGTCGTTCAACAGCGCTCTGCGCTTGGACGGAAGCAGGATAGGCTGCCGTGAGTTAGGTGGGCCTAATTGCCACTCCTACCTATCGGGTGCCGTATGCACTGGTGAATGCTGTGGGGAATAAACGCTTCCTTGTTGGATGTTAATGTGCGCGACGATCATATTATGCGAAGACCGAGACCTGTACATCGATACGTTGCGAAGTTGCGGCAAATGTGTCTACGTCATCCAATGGGGTGCATGGCCTGAATATACGCACAGTGGTTGACCTAATAAGTGAAATCTAAGTTTGGCATGAGGATAAGATGTTTCTTGTCATACTTTAATAGGTTCGACTTGAACAGAATTACGCGTACTATCCGTCATCTTAGTTGTAAAAGTGCACATCTGATTGTAAAATCAAATGCTTCACATGCCAAACTGAACGCTGCTAATCGTTCGGAATCCCTTTTTATCGTGCTTTCGAAATCATTACGTTCTATTTCGGACAAAATCAAATTCTTTTTATGAGGAGAGATAGCAGTCGCGCTCTCTCTGCACAGCTTTTCAATGCTTTTGTATGGAATTAAATAGCCCTCTTGCTCACGCAGGTCTTTTATTACCTCGAATATGTAAATCAGCTACAACATTACGTTTTGTCGGCCATTCCGGACACCAAGAAAGGTTTCAATTATGAGATCTCTTCTGTGCAATGAAGTACTTGCTAATTATACATTGCCATAGTTTTTTAAGCTCTCACGACCTCAGATATACATATGATGAGCTCGACGTGATGCTGTACACCATTTAGGCCATTAACGGTCTGTCAATACGTACCTCCTCGCCGCTAGTTCTCTCAGTCACTCTAGCGACCTGTGTTTCCATACACGGCGCCAAAGATGCCACCTAAAAGGGGCCACGTTGGTGGGTCCTCTGCAAAGACACCCACTCGCCTCGCGCTAAGCGCACGCGCCGCGTTAATACGCCGGCAGCGATTAATGCCTTAGTCGAAACGCCGACAGCCACTGCTGCTGTCGCGCTAACGGGGCTTAAGGATCCATCCCACATTATAAGTGAGGATGTTGATCCGTCGCTCATTGTCGACTACAATGAGTTGACACCGTTGCCGTCATGATGCGGACAACGAGCTCATGAGGAAGGATGATGGCGCATTATTGCCCATCCAAACTTCTTTCACGGCTCAAAACATGGAGACAGCAACATTTACGAATGATGTCTCGTCGTCTGCGCTGGATAGCGCAGCGACCATTAATGAGAGCGCTGCCCATAAAGGCGCAGCTGGATCTCCGTTGGGTAAATTTACAACGCCTTATGCTCGGGCCATAATCCATAATGGTTCTGACATAGAGGATTCCGACCCTAAAGCTCAGTTGGTGTCACAAGCCAGTCGTTTTGAACGTGGCTATGTGACGGGTGGCATATCACAGATGCCTTCTCCATCTAAATAGCATCGTGTAAACGTTCCAAGAGCGTCGCTCCTAGAGCGCGCTATTCTAGACATTCATAAATAAAATATGGCGTCTTTGAATCATGGAAGGCTTTGGTAAATCGCTAAGGCGAATTTTCCCGATCCCGGTCGTGTTGTGTTCAAATGAAACGACCGACCAATAAGAGGCGAAATTCACGCGCCGCATTCATCCGCATTCCGATGCGATGAATCAGCGGTCGCAGCGAATTAATTTCGCCCGCTTGCGTGTGAAAGAAATCATGGGCAGTACTGTACCCCCTGTTTCTTACCACAACGCTGCTTCTGCTAGTCCATTTGAGACTAGCGAAGAGGCCTCAGCTGGTGCTAGAAATAATAGGTCACCCTAACTCAGTCAGTTGTATCTGTACAGCTTAACGAATCCTAGCTCAAGGGATTCAGAGGTTGTAGAACCAAGTGGCAACTAGTACCCGAGGGTATATACCTTAGTAAGGGGGGGGGTATCTTTCTTTCGTCGACATATGCGCAAGCCTTATGAAGGCACTAGACGCTGTAAGATCAAAAGAGGAACTAGATCATATTTAATTATTTAAATTTAAAACCTTACCCTAGCTAAATTAAAATAGATTTCGACCGCCAGATTTATACCTGGTGGCTGCCACATTAGTTACCCATAATAATGGGATTTTAGTCATTAACTATTTGAAATAGAACAAAGGTATTTTACACATAAAGTAAATGTACCACAACAACGGATGACCACAACAACGGATGTACCACTACAACGGTTGACCAACCGAAGTGTGCCCCAATACACAAAGCAAGGCAAAAATGCCCATGTTGGCCGCTTTCAAGTTAAGTAGCTTTAAAGGAACTAAGCTATTTCCAATTTGTGAGGTCGGCAAAAGGTTTTGCGTTAACGCGAAAGCTCTTAAGGTGCATACCAGAATGGAGGCGTTCCTGTAAGGAGAGGGGAGATGACTATAATGCTACCGAACTCACAGTACCAGACTCATCCGCATTTTTGCTATCGTGTCAAGGCCAGCATGATCGATCGGCTTAAGTACTAGAAAAACGTGCGTTCAGTACGCGCATATTTATGGCCCGCTCGCCGAAATTATTAAAAAGACAAATTTTCGAGGGGGGGTCACCACGGACCGCACTTGATCCGAGTGCAGTCTAAAACTCTTAAAAATGCTACGTACTATTCTTGGCCGATGGTCACGTCAACGGCGTCATAAAATTATGTCGACATAAATACATATCTCAATACAGTGATCCTATTGGATACGTCCGAACATGCATCCAGAATTGCTGCAATTGACCGTAGTGAAATAAAATGTTATGGCCGTAATTTAAGGAGTCTTTTAAAAATCGAACATGGAAAATTAACTATGACTCGGGGACGAAAATCAAATTGCAGAAGTCACTTAAACCATTTTGAAGGCTGCAGCTTTAATTTTAGCCAAACAGTGATGCAAAGCATTTGTTATATCTAGCGTGGGTGATTATTGATCCTGCGAGGACTCTAATGACCCACACTGCTTTACTGCAGGTGACCAAAAACTTGATAAATTGAACATGGAAGTCACTAGCTGATGATGGATCATCAATCGGTTATTATGTATTGCCAGATCATTTACCGCAGTGCACGGCGTTTGTCTCAACAGAAGCAACATTCAAAATCACATTCGCCGAAAATAGGAATGGAAATAGCAGATCGTGCACGCATATAACAGCCAAATTGAGGCGAACGATTTTAAGCCAAACCCTCTTTCCTCGCGAGGAGGTCATGATGAACAATTATGGCAAGCGGACCTAAACGAAAGCCATATCCTATCAAGCCTAAAAATTTAAAAGCAGTCCCATCGACTGCTGTCAGCCCGCCGAGCGGCATAATTTAGCTTGTGCTGGTACAAAACCTATTAAATGACCCGCTGACTGATACATAAGGCGATAATCGACATTTATTTGCATAGTCGAGAGTGACAAAATTAATATGTAAATTCGTTTTTAAAGGGGGGGGTAATGTAACGGGCTAAGGTTGCCCTAATGTTACATAGTCCCCGTTAAGCACACTTGGTGTACTTAACGGGATGGTCAATTACTTAAATGAAGTGATTGGACTCACAACTTGGGCGTTGTTCACATTGTGACCAACTCTTGTGTATGTGATGCACAAAGGTGCATTCAAATTAGAAGGTTGGCGCCTAGCGTCATCCGTTACGCGAGGTATCTAGAAAGATACGCTCGCAATACATGTTCGTGTTATCGAGATAACATTTTATGATTGGTAAAAGAGGTGTTTATATTTAATACGATTAAATGTAAATCAGTCTGAAAACTACTTCCTACTTAATAAGTGCGCTCGAGGAGCCGGATTGCCGCTTCCGTGACGACACTTTACTAGAGTACTTAGTGCGTTGGGTGAGGTCGCTAAGGCCCCACCACAACTACCTCACTGCACGCAAGAGAAGACAGTCTAACCGCTGTCTCGCTTTGCTAGGGTATGTGTCTAAGACGTGCCCACCTACAGTAAATGTAACGGGGTGTATCGTTACATGAAATTAACACTTAAAGGTTGTTAATTAATATATTATCTAAAAGGTAGATAATATTTGGAGGATAT
>NC_090619.1:409994-419017 GCF_004359215.1 Bremia lactucae
TAGGAGGTTGACTCCCTCACATGGCCCGCTGCTAAGCGATCGGCAAAGAGGTTGCCGATCGCTAATACTTGTTCACGTGGCAATGGCCACTGCTTCATGACACAGTGTCTCGATCCTGGTATCAGGTCGATTTCGTGGCGAGTGCCTTTATCCTTAGGCACTCGCACGGTATGGATTCAGGAACTACATCCTTACATTCGATCAAATCCTTATATAAAGGATTTGATTTTAAAAGACTCTTAGGATTGAAACGTAAAACGTAAAATCCGGGTCTTCTCATCGAGGACACTATCGTTTATCGATACTAAGAACTCGTTCCGTCTTTGTCAGGAAAAAAAAAAAAACACTAATGCCGTCCGAATATCGGCCACATAGCTGTTGTCTGTGACAAGTACGCAGATCTGTTTGACTTTGTCACTACGCAGATCACGCAAGGACCGTTTTGATTCGAGCGTTGTCAATTGAGTTATCTCTGAAGTTAACTTCGGAGGCGCTATCAGATCAAGTGTATAAGCGCCTTACCTTGATTAGTTGTTTACTACGACATTTAATGTCTTAGTTTCTCTTTGGAACATATTTTCAAAGGAAAGCCCCAAGGCTCTTGTTGCCACGGATGTCACACTGCTTGTAGGCCTTTGACCACACGTTTCTGTGGATTTATTCCCGCAGATTCGTGGGGACTTATTCCCTTAAGTTGTTTTTGGGAGTATCCTCCCCAACTTCTTGTAGCTGTGGTTGCGCAACCACAACAAGATCCTCTAAGATTGACTCTTCAGTCGATCTTGGCCTTTCGCACTGTCTCTTATAGACATTTTGTTGGATGTAACTTTTCCAGCAAGCATCCTTCTTTTGTACACCTCACTTATTCGAGTGGTCGAACTTCGACGCTGCCTGTGCTTGTGCACAGCCGTCTGGATCTAACTCCACAGTGTGGCAAGTATTCACTGAGGTCTTGTGCAGTCATGCAAACGACCGACCACAAGTAAGGCCATCGCACTCACTGGTAGGACATCCACGCGCTTGTAGACGCTTCAAGGCGCTTCAAGACGTTCATCAGATGAGTACATGATGAACGAGAGGCAGGCATCGTCACAGCTTGATGCTGCCTGATAATGGTTGACTCGAACTTTCTAGGTCATGGTAATTCGAGGATGACATCAAATTTGTCATCCTAATCTTGTTGATGAAATCATCATCCTACTGATTAACCTTTAACGTGTATTGGATACCAACTACACGTTTCTTTACTGTTACAGATGCACCTGTTGCTAGGCGCACTGTCATCCTCGTTAGAGGGATACCGCGCTCAATATATTTGAGTCTGCAAATTTTCATGTGATTAGCGTCGAATGAAATTGTTCGACGCCCCACAATCGACTAGGGACTTTAGTGGCAATTTATTTGCCACTATAATTTTCAAGGTGATATCATCACCTAGGGCAGTTATACACAATTTTTGTGTGCGAGAAGCAGCTTTCGTCAAAAGGCTTGCACATTCTTTTGACGTTGCTGGATCAGTAGGGCGCTCCGCACTTACTTACCCCGACCGTGACGATCCGTCTCGCCGTTGCGTTTTCGCAATAGCATCGGATATACGTCCTCCATTAGTTCATAGTGGGAGGTCGACAGTTTCTCTCAGTGTTTGTAGGCACTGGGCGTGGGGCACTTCACTCGTAGGCGAGTGGCCCGTCTCTTACAGCGATTATATTTTTGCAATCGTTTGTGACTCAAAAAGCGAGGTTTTTCGCTCTCTACATACGAGAGGTTGATAGATTCTGAGCTCCCATTCTCTTGTTGTCTCGGAGGACAACAAGCTCCAGAGGGGACGAAAGCCTTTTTAAGACTGAAGTCCTTCTGTTCCGCTTTAGAGGTCGCTTAGTCGAGCGACTCTAGTTCAGCCGGAACATGTGAGTCTTAACAGGACGTCTACAAGATCTTTTATAAACACAGTTACCTAAGTCACTTCATCAATTGGATGACTCACGATACAACTGACCAGGTATCGTGTATACTGGGCATAAGCTTGAAGGTCACGATTGCCCTGCTTTCTATCCAGGAGCTCCGCTCGAGTCATGAATTCGGCACGTGGCGGCTCAAGAGTCTGGTCTCAAAGACCTTATACGACCCAACAACCAACGGGTTGTGAAGCTTGAGCCCTAAAGCGCAAGATAAGGCAAGTCCTGCTAAGTTGAACATGCCAAATTTCACTTTCGTCGCATCATCATCGATGCGGCGAGCTTCAATGGCGTCGTCTGATTCGACGAACCATCTAAAAAATGCAGTCGCCTTCCACTGCCTTAAACTTAGAGATTCCGGTCCTTAAGCTTTCGTGTCGACGCGGAAGCGTCGGCCCGCTAGCAGCATGTAGATGCTGCTGTCTTAGCAGGTCCAACTTTTAAGCACCTGTTCTCTCAACACCTCCGCGTGTTGAAAGCCTTGATTGTGAAACAAGGCTACTTGTTGCTGGACCCCGTCGAGGTCTTGTGACGATTGGCAGGGTTGATTCAAACTTAAATCAGCCAATCAGTATAACTGATGCCTTGTTGCGTCAATATTACCAAAATTGTTGATTATGGAATTATTAAGTCAACATTAAGAAAGATAACAATCTGTACTTCTTTACTTGTTTCCTCTCATAGAAAATAATATTAAGTATCCCTCGTATAGGAAATTATATTTGTGTAACGGGACACATGTTACAGAAGGTGTGTGCATACTAGAACGTGGCTGCTACAGAAGTGCCTACCTACATGATAGGTTAGCTTTACGTTATATATTCACCTAATAATGTAAGATCCGTGACATACATTTAACTTCTTTTGTCGGATCCGTGACATGCATTTATCTTCGCCGAGATTCGCCTCGCGTATGCGACTCTTTCGCTCGATTGTGACTAAATTTAAATGAGGCAATGCATTGTTTCGCTTTTACAGTTATGCGTCAGAAAGCAAAAACTACTCACTCCAGTGTGAATTGAAAGTTTGCCTAAATTAGGTAGTTTTTTCGAGGATGCGATAAAAAATCATCTATTAGGCTAATCACCCTGGCATTTGATCAGCGAAAATGTACTGGTAGCAGTTAGAATTGCTGGTGGTTTTTACAAGAAACTGACATTATCTTACGAGTCCTATGGAGAACGTCAATGTTGCATAATTTTAAATTTCACATATTCTAGCGGCTGTTCACAAATTTAAATTTTATACGTAAATTTGTAGGTAATACGTGCCAATCGGGTCGTGGCGGATGTCTTGCGCACTATAGCAGCTCCCAAAGAGTGGAGCAAGCAATTGCCTTTGTGGAGGTCGCTATAAATAACAGTGTCCACGCCAGTAAGGGTGAGTAATACGGTGGTAGCATTTGTACGTCTGAGCAGGATGGTAAATTTTCACCATGCTCAGAGACCAAACGGCTCCAGATTTTGTAAGGCACGTATCCAGTGCTCATGGACTACCAGGGCCCACCGAATCGAACAGCGACCTATTGTTTACACCCGCCTTTGGCGACGCTGTTTATGCAGCCGTGTCGATATGTCGACCGCCGACGATCCAAATGTATATAATCTGGTAAATAGAATCGATTCTCAACGCAACATTTATACTGATACTCCGAAAGCTCGAATTTCCATCTCCAAAAGGCAACGTTTGCAATAGACAACACATGCGCCCTTCACAGGACGCCCATCGTTTTTCTTAGCAACCTGTGACACCTAATTTAGATTTCAGAGTTATCAAATCGGCTCAACTGAGTCATAAACTTTGTGCTTATCCACTTTGTGAGGAAACGTCTGCTCAAGATTTCGCTTCGAACAAGCAGCCTAAGACCTAAATTGTAGGCGGGTATGTCTTAATGCGGCCACGCTCTACGCAAGCACACACCCTAGTACAGCGAGGAAGCGGTTTGACCGTCTACTCTCGAGTGCCGTGAGGAAGTTGTGGTGGGCACCTTAGCGACCTCACCCAACGCGCTAATTACTCTGGTAAACATGTCGTCACGGAAGCGGTGATTCGACTCCTCGTGCGCACTTACCAAGTAGGAAGTATTTCATATTGATTTATATTTAATCCTATTAAATATAAATACATATTTAACCAATCATAAACTAACATCTCTGTAGATAACACTGATATGTATTGCGAGCGTATCTTTCTAGATACCTCGCGTAACGGATGACGCTAGACGTCATCACGAATGATGCTAGGCGTCATCCCTCCTAATGTGAATGCACCTATGTGCAAGACGTACACAAGAATGGGCCATACATAAACCACACTTAAATGGTGGGTCTAATTCCTTTTTTTTAAGTAATTGACCATCCCCTTAAGTTCACAAAGTGTACTTAACGGGGACTGTGTGACATCAGGGCAACTTTAGCCCGTTACACCATCCGCCCCTTTAAGAACGAATTTACATTTTGAAATTTATCAAAGAGGAAGGAGGAACTGCGATCTGCTTTACGCGCCGCCTAGTTCTCTCAGTCACTCTAGCGACCAGTTATTACATACACGGCGCCAAAGATGCCGCGGAAAAGGAGCTACGTTGGTGGGTCATCTGCGAAGACACCCACTCAACCACGCGCTAAGCGCACGCGCCGCGTTAACACTCCGGCAGCGTCTAATGCCTTAGTCGAAACGCCGACAGCTACTGGTGCTGCAGCCGCGTTAATTAGGCTTAAGGATCCATCCCACTTTAACAGTGAGGATGTTGATCCGTCGCTCATTGTCAACTACAATGAGTCGACACCGTTGCCGTCACCTCATAATAGTGATGCCGACGACGAGCTCATGAGGAAGGATGATGGCGCATTATTGTCCATCCAAACTTCTCTCATTGCTCACATATGGAGACAGCAACATTTACGAACGCTTTCGCGTCGTCTGCGCTGGATAGGGCAGCGATCATTAATGAGAGCGCTGTCCATAAAGGCGCAGCCGCTTCTCCGTTGGGTAAAACCACAACGTCTATAGCTCAGACCATTATCAATAATGGTTCTAACTTAAAAATTTTTGACCCTGAAGCTCCGCCGACGATACGTGAGCGTGCTCAGTCGGTGTCACAAGCCAGTCGTATCAAACATGGCTATGTGACGGGTGGCATATCACTCATGCCCCCTCCATCTTAATGGCCCCTGTAAACGGGGTTAATAGCGTCGCTCCTAGAACGCGCTTACCTAGACGCTCATAATTATTATGGCGTCTTTAAATCATGGAAGGCTTAGGGGAAATCGCTTGGGCGTATATTTCCGATCCCGGTCATGTTGCGTTCAATTAAAACGCCTGACCAATACGAGGCGGAATTCACGCGCAACATTCATCCGCATTCCAATGCGATGAAACAGCGGTTGCAGCGAATTATTTCGTACGCTTGCGTGTAAAAGAAATCATGGGCGGCACTGTACCCCCTGTTTCTTCTCACTACGCTACTTCTGCTAGTCCATTTGAGACTACCAAAGAGGCGTCAGCTGGTCCTCCTTTTCATAGGCAGTCACCAAGCCGGGCACGCCAATACGTAGGGTATTGATCGGTCCCAAGAGTCAAAAATCTTCGAATAACCTCTCCATTGGACGAGGATCCGATATTTTTGCCACACTGAGCGGTGTGCAAGCAACCGTCCAACAAGGAAGCGTTGATTCCGACCCGCATCCATCAGTGAAGGCGGCGCTCGATAGGAGTGGCGATCTTGCTCACCTTCTCGTGGCTGCCTTACCTTCGTCCGTTCAGTCGCAGAAGTTAAGCGCTGCCGGACAAGGTTTTGTGGATCTCGAGGGTCAAGTTATGCGACTGACCTCGGATCTTCAGGATGTCCGCGCAAAGGATCGTCAGGGTTATTAACGCCTAGAACACTCGACTTTACATCTTGGAGAAGTTGATGATGATGGACCTGCATTATGCGCGTGGTATCCCTCGCTCTCCGAGTCCTTTTGTGGTAGGAGAAGTCATTCGGCTGAAAGTTTTTCACCGAGCTAAAGCAATTTGGCTTAGCTTTCAGGTGCGACGGAAGTTTATTTTTCGTCCACTAAAGTGAATCGACAGCAGGCGACAATGGTCGTCCTGAATGTCGTTCTCTTTATTTCCAGAGGCTAATGAGCTCGTCAAGTGGTATGCCCACATGGCTGTCAACGTCGACGGCTAAAATTGTGCTTTAGCACTAGACATACTTTCCTGGTGTCTTGCCTCGAAATCTGCTCTGCGCGATAAAGCGTCAGCCAGGACATTCGACTTACCCGGCTTGTATTCAAGTTTGAAATTAAATTCAGAGAAGAATGTAAGCCATCATGCCATTCTAGGCGAGAGGCGCGCTAAGTTTATCGCGGTCCGCAGTGATGCGTGATCCATATAAACCACAAATGGTTCAGTTCCCAATATCTACACTCGAAACTTAACAAGAGCATACTTTATTGAAAGTCGCTGCTTGTCATACACAAGGTAATTCAGTTCCGCGGCTTTTATAAGCCGGGACTGATAAGAGATGACACGGTAAACGCCGTCGTCATCCTTCTGCATGAGTGCGCTGCCGATTGCAAAATTACTTGCATCGGAGACGACACTAAAGGGCTTATTAGCGTCTGGCAATGCCAAGACCGGTGCCTCAACAAGAGATTGCTCCACTAATGTGAGCGCATGATCTTCTTCTATTAACCAAACCCATTCTGCGTCCTTTTTGAGGAGGTCAGATAATGCTATAGCTTGCTCAGCATAATTTTTGCTATATTTATGCAAGTAATTATCGAGCCCTATGAATTGGCGCAAAGCCTTCACATGCCGTGGGATTGGCAATTCCTTTACCGATGTTACCTTGTCTGGGTCTGCTCGTACATCATGCGTACAAACGATGCAGCCCAGAACAGGTACCTCAGGGACCCCTATGACGCACTTTTGCAAGTTGAGTTACAGATGGGCGTCACGCAGAGTCTGCAACACAGCGTCTAAATGATGCTTATGCGACTCTATGTCTCTCTCAGCCTGTCCTCGGCCCTACTATGCACGAATACATCGTCAAAGTAATGGGGCGCTTAGGCACGGTGCTGACGCATCACGTGAGCCACCACTCGGTTGAATGTCGCTGGTGCGTTTTTCAAACCTTGGGGCATCACAAGCCACTCCTAAAGCATACCGCTTGGGGTGCTTACAGCCGTTTTGGCTACATCGGAATCTCTCATGAGTACCTGATAGTGGCCATCCTTCAAATCCAACGCGGAAAAGATAGTTGACTTTCCCATGGAGTTCAACAAAACATTTTTCCGCGGGATTGGCGTTTGCGCCGGTATGGTCGCTGTGTTCAGCTAATTATAAGCATGAACCAAGCGCCATTCACCTGTGGCTCTACGCACACAAAAAGTCAGGCTGCAGTGAGACGATTTGCTCTCACGCACATGTCCCGCCTTGGCTCGTTTGTCGAAGAACTCATCGATATAATCGACTTGTTCTTTCGGCAACGGCCATTGCTTGGTCACACAATACTTGGTGCCAGGTTCGAGGTCTATCTCGTATCCGATGCCCCTATCTTCTGGTAGGCGGCTCGGCACTTCTTCCGGGAACACATCGCGATATTTCCACAGAACCTCTAAGAACGGACTGTCTCTCAAGGCATCTTAGCCTTAAGCAGCGAACCGCTTCTTTTTGTCCGTTTTTAGGGCGCTCTCGTCTATTGTGGACGACGAGCAACAGTCCACCAAGTTCTCTGCTGGAACTGGTGCGACTATTTCGTGGATCTTTCCTTTCCTTAGTTTGGCAAGGAACAGATCCCACGACATCTCCGGGAGATTTACTATCTCGTCGGCAGATTTAAAGACTTGTTGTAGCACCTCAACTGAGGATGCCTCCGCAATTTCGTCTTTATCGGCCTCGAACACCTCGTTCGAAGGCTCATCCTCTTTATTAGAGACTGATCCAAAGGTCACTCGTTTAGACGTGCCTTTGATCGTCCTAATCTGTCGGGTACTCGTTCTTCGAGTCACCACGACCTTTTTCTGGGAAGTGGGTGTCGTTGTACTCCTGGCTAACGCACCCCTTCCAGCCGCACCAGGCTCTAGGCACTGTGCCAGTTTATGCGACGCATGACTTCCTGTGATAGGAAACGCCCAGGCTTCTGCGGTCCACGTTTTTGAATCAGCGTGGGTTGGAGAACTTCCAATGACCCAAGCGGAAGCTTGTCGGGTCCATCTGCGTTGCGGCAGATGGTCATCGTGATCCGCTCTTTGCTCTGCTTCTGACCCTCCAGCTGGTGTGTCGAAAGCGATGAATCGTCCTGCACCCGGTAAAACAGGCCGGTCTCATCCATGTTGTAGATATCGGCGGCGTTGTACTGTTCCAATTGAGACCAGATATCCGGCATGCACGCCTTTAGTGCTTCAACGTCAACAGATCCGCTTTCGCCAAAGCAACGGTGCATGCAGATGCCGTGGCGATTTTTGAATTTCTGCAGCCAACCAATTGAGAATGTGGGTGCATCATCATATTTGACGGTTGCATACAGCGTCTTCGTGTACGATGCCGCTTTTTCCTGAATCAGGTGTCCGATGATGTTGACAACACCCTGATACTCAATAATCCATCGAGCAAGAGCCGCCTCCACCAGCGGGTACGAAACCGAACGCTGTCGCTTGGAATGGAGGGCTGCATCGCTCTTGGCTGTACCCAGCAGGTCTGCAGAACGCTTCAGGACGTTGCTGATTGTCCCTTAGGTGACCGTTTCTCCATGCTCCTCCAGCATCCACCGACACAGAGCCTCCTGAGTGAGGCCAGGACGTCTCTGCTTCCCCATGCAGATCGCCTCGCGGAGGATGTCGTTGAGGGAATGGCCATTGGCGACCATGTTAAACGGGTCACGTGGAAAACGCGTTTTGCGTAGTATGGGTTTCTCTGGAAAAAAGTGCGTCCGAACAGAGCCTTGAACACGTTGTTACACCTTAATTTCATTTAAATACAACAGCACTCTTTGTAACGGGGCACTGCGACTTGTACTGTTTCAGTACAAGTCCACTTCACACTGCTTCAGATGTGAGTGGTGCCTCTCGTTAGGTGACG